>NC_134847.1:2174115-2479824 GCF_965363235.1 Mytilus galloprovincialis
CAAACACAACCCTCTACAGCATCATCCTATGTGTAACCATTGATCCATAGATGTACCTTAAACAAACACAACCCTCTACAGCATCATCCTATGTAAAAGTCTCTCTCTACAGCATCATCCTATGTGTAACCATTGATCCATAGATGTACCTTAAACAAACACAACCCTCTACAGCATCATCCTATGTGTAACCATTGATCCATAGATGTACCTTAAACAAACACAACCCTCTACAGCATCATCCTATGTGTAACCATTGATCCATAGATGTACCTTAAACAAACACAACCCTCTACAGCATCATCCTATGTGTAACCATTGATCCATAGATGTACCTTAAACAAACACAACCCTCTACAGCATCATCCTATGTGTAATCATTGATCCATAGATGTACCTTAAACAAACACAACCCTCTACAGCATCATCCTATGTGTAACCATTGATCCATAGATGTACCTTAAACAAACACAACCCTCTACAGCATCATCCTATGTGTAACCATTGATCCATAGATGTACCTTAAACAAACACAACCCTCTACAGCATCATCCTATGTGTAACCATTGATCCATAGATGTACCTTAAACAAACACAACCCTCTACAGCATCATCCTATGTGTAACCATTGATCCATAGATGTACCTTAAACAAACACAACCCTCTACAGCATCATCCTATGTGTAACCATTGATCCATAGATGTACCTTAAACAAACACAACCCTCTACAGCATCATCCTATGTGTAACCATTGATCCATAGATGTACCTTAAACAAACACAACCCTCTACAGCATCATCCTATGTGTAACCATTGATCCATAGATGTACCTTAAACAAACACAACCCTCTACAGCATCATCCTATGTGTAACCATTGATCCATAGATGTACCTTAAACAAACACAACCCTCTACAGCATCATCCTATGTGTAACCATTGATCCATAGATGTACCTTAAACAAACACAACCAGATGTTGAGAGAAACTTGTCCATGCTGCACTCAATTAAACCAAGCATCTTCTACAGAGTTATATCATTTCAAAGGCCCAGAGATCTGTATATATGATTGCACCTTAAACAACACTACTTAGGTAAAACTAAATGCAGCAGTTTGCAAATCAGATTACAATTTAATCAGATCTATTTTTTATGCATGTCCAGGTTTTTGTGGTTGCCTAGTTTTTTATGTAGGTTAAAATAGCAGTGGTAAAGTGCACTAGTAAACAAGATAAATATCTAAGATCAGCATCTGATCTTTATAAATATCTTAGATACCAAAAAAAAAAGCAAATTGTCAATTCTTATAAAAAAATTAAGGCCAATAAAAAATTAAATACATATATACTCTGACTTCTTTTAAACTTTATGGTGTTTTTCTAAACTTCTTATTTTAATGCTCTTATAATAAGGGAAATAACTCCTCCAGTTTTAAGGTACCAAGAAATGTTTGAAATAGCACACACACCTGTACAAATACCAGAATAGAAAGAAAAGAAGTTAGAAACAGCTGATAAATAAATAAAAATCCACTTATAACATTTGAATTCCTTTTGTCTTAAACAGCTGATATTCCTTAATGAGATACTTATACAGGTACTAATAGTTTCAAATAAGACAATGTGATTTTTGGCAAATGTTGTGCAACTTTAAATTGTAAATGGTTTTTCAAGGTATTAGGGGAAAAAAGGAAACATTTGTCTCAACACCTGAGCTAACTTAAAGTTAAATTGTACGAAATAACTATTATAATACAGCTGGCGCGGATCCAGTCATTTTAAAAAGGGGGGGGGTTCCCAACTTAGAGTAAAGGGGGGGGGGGTCCAACTATATGTTCCCATCCCTCCTGCCTTTTCAAGTTCAATGATCGTTCCCTCATTTTCCATCTGAAGTTATAATTTTATTTTAGACATAAACAATATGTTAATGTAGCCTAGGACATTCGTTCCGAACATGCATGAAATATTTGCCACTGGACGTTCAACAACCAACAACCAATCAATATATATAGGACATTGTCTTAGTATTTATTTAATAGTTAGCAATACAGCTTATAGGTATATCATAAATAGGTACATGTATAAAGCTGGCATTTAAGGTAGTGCCTTCCTCATATTATCCCAATGACATGTGTGCATGCCTAACTAGGTCAACAGATATTAGTATCCCAATGACATGTGTGTATGCCTATATAACTAGGTCAACAGATATTAGTATCCCAATGACATGTGTGCATGCCTAACTAGGTCAACAGATATTAGTATCCCAATGACATGTGTGCATGCCTAACTAGGTCAACAGATATTAGTATCCCAATGACATGTGTGCATGCCTAACTAGGTCAACAGATATTAGTATCCCAATGACATGTGTGCATGCCTAACTAGGTCAACAGATATTTGCACTAGTATATATGACTTATAATTACAAAATGACTTATAATTACCATATACTTATTTGTTTTTCATACATAAACACATTGATTTATTTTTTCTGGAACAAGGTTTTTGTTCTTCAAGGTGTTGATAGTAGGGTATGACATTGACTTCCTTTTGAACTCCCTTTTTCAGAATGACCATCAGTTTTTTTGGGTGAAGAAAGCAGTAGTGCTAGAGAAAACCATGACCTTCGATAGGTAAACTGACAATCTTAGTCAATTAAGATTGGAGTCAAGTACACCCACACTAGCGGGGTTCGATCTCACAACTTCAGTGTTGACTCAGGCTAGTGATTATTACTACATCAACCACTTGGCCACCGAGGCCCCAAGATATATAACATGTATAAGAAGATGTGGTATAAGTGATAGTGACTGAGACAACTCTACATCCATTAGTCACAATGTACAAAAACGTTAACAATCATACCTAGGTCAAAGTACCGCCTTCAACGTTGTGCTTTTGCTCACACAAACCAGCAAGCTATAAAGGGCCCTTAAAAATGACTTTAAGTGTTAATAATTCCAACAGGAAACCTACAGTCTAATCTATGTAGAAAACAAAAAACAAGAAACACTTATGAACCATACCAACTTAAACCAAAAAGCATGTTCCGAGTAGTAATTAAACTTGGTTGGAATGTTTCTATACTTATCATTAAACCTGCTGTTGTATAATTGATTAGTTTTTATCTTATAAATTACATCTGAACATGCAATAATGTAATAAACAATGTGTATTCTGATATAAATCCTTTAAATTGATGAGCAAATAGAAATATTAACCAGGTGCTCCGCAGGGCGCAGCTTTATACGACCGCAGAGGTCGAACCCTGAACAGTTGGGGCAAGTATGGACAAAACATTCAAGCGTGATACAGCTCTGAATTTGGATTGTGATCAAATTTTTGACATTACATGGTTTTTTTTTACACAAAACAAATGTCAAGATTTTACAAATCAATTAAAGATTTCTTCTTCAAACTTTTTAAATCTAAAATTAAATAGTTGATCATGACACAGCATAGGTTTCTGACACAGAACGAATGTGGTCTAATGAACTTAAAAGTTTTTTTTTGCCTTTGAGCAATTCACTATGCTGTTGAATATTAATCCTCTCAAAAAAATGTTTGAAGAAATTTTCTTTTTATTTATGAAATCTGAAATGAGAAAAATTTAACCCCCCCCCCCCCTTTTTTTCACATCCCCGTTTCCCTTTTTCCAAAACTGATATCAATTCAAATTTCTAATGGAGTTTGCAACAATAACTACTCTTTTAAATACATCATAAAATATTAAAATGTAAAATAAAGTGCTTGTTATCACTGAATGGTAAAGATTGGTTGGTAGTAAAAGTGAATATACATTGTTTATTGTATAAAACAATAAAAAAAACTTCATCAGCAACATTTTATATTGGCAAATTTCCAATGAAGTTATTTACATAAAGTTATTGGCAAATAAAAATAGAAAATGACATCATAGTCATGTCTGGCAAATGTCCAACATACATTATCTAAAAACATTTTAGATAAGATAAGGAAAAAAAGCTTTATCAGCAACATTTTATATTGGCAAATTTCCAATGAAGTCATTTACATAAAGTTATTGGCAAATAAAAATAGAAAATGACTTGAATGGTATTTCTATATCATGTGAGGATGAGGTGAAACTTCTTGGAGTTACAATTGATTTTAAATTAAACTTTAATTTACACATTTCAAATATTTGTAAAAAGGCTGCAAGGCAGTTAAATGTTTTGAAAAGAATTGGGAAACATCTAAACAAACTGAGTAAGCTTACAATTTACTACTCTTTTATTATGTCTAATTTCAGTTACTGCCCTTTGACTTGGCATTTCTGTGGGGAACAAAATACCAGAAAAATAGAAAAAATACAAGAACGAGCGCTTCGATTTATTTATGAAGACCATCTGAGCTCATACGAAACACTCCTACAGATTTCGAACCTTCCATCATTAAAAACTCGTAGAATGCGCTCAATTGCCTTGGAGACCTTTAAAATAATTAATAAAAAATGTCCTTTATTTATTCAAGATTTAGTTGTAATAAAAAACAATTCATATAATTTCAGGTATGTAAACACTGCTGAGGTACCTAGACCTAGAACCTCCAGTTATGGTAAAAGATCTTTTAGATTTGAGGCAGCACAAGTATGGAACTCACTTCCTAATGAGGCTAGACTCATGACTTCTTTTGACCAGTTTAGGAATTACATAAATTCCTGGTGTGGGGGTCAAAAATGCTTCTGCAGTTCATGTCGTTTCCATCCAGTGCTGTCTCAAAGCTGAAATTTCTTTCTTTCTTTTTATAATGGCCTTTTGCTCTGCTTTTTATGCATTTTTTAAATATATATCTGCCATTAAATGCTAGTGCTTATTTTTATTTATTTATTGTTTGTATGCTTTTAGTTTGTTATATTTTATGATCGTCAAGTGATTTGTTGATTCCCCCGCTTCAATGCACATAGAGGCGCTTGCCACATGAGCTTTGACTCTGGAGGCTCACAAATCAAATAGAAGTTTGCTTTATTATATTGCATGTTTTATTTGGTAGTATTTGCATGATGCTGCATGATTTTTATTGTGATAGTCGGTTAAAGAGCTCACCAGAGCTCATGTTTTCTCTGTTATAATGTATATATATGCCGACTCTAAATAAAATTTACTTACTTACTTTACTTATCATAGTCATGTCTGGCAAATTTCCAACATATACATGTATTATCAACTACTATTCTATACAAAGAAAGATAACTCCAATTGAAAATTAATTGCTATTACACAATATTGTGCAATTAGATATTTCTTGCTATTGTGCAATACTGTGCAATTGAAAATTTCTTGCTATTGCACAATATTTCATATGGAATCCTGATTTGGACCAACTTGAAAACTGGGCCCATAATCAAAAATCAATGTACATATTTAGATAAAGCATATCAAATAAGCCCAAGAATTTAATTTTTGTTAAAATCAAACTTAGTTTAATTTTGGACCCTTTGGACCTTAATGTAGACCAATTTGAAAACTGGACCAAAAATTAAGAATCTACATACACAGTTAGATTTTGCATATCAAAGAACCCATTTATTCAATTTTTGATGAAATCAAACAAAGTTTAATTTTAGACCCCCATTTGGACCAACTTGAAAACTAGGCCAATAATTAAAAATCTAAGTACATTTTTAAATTCAGCATATCAAAGAACCCCAAGGATTCAATTTTTGTTAAAATCAAACTAAGTTTAATTTTGGACCCTTTGGACCTTAATGTAGACCAATTTGAAAACGGGACCAAAAGTTAAGAATCTACATACATAGTTAGATTCGGCATATCAAAGAACCCCAATTATTCAATTTTTGATGAAATCACACAAAGTTCAATTTTGGACCCTTTGGGCCCCTTATTCCTAAACTGTTAGGACCAAAACTCCCAAAATCAATACCAACCTTCCTTTTGTGGTCATAAACATTGTGTTTAAATTTCATTGATTTCTATTTACTTAAACTAAAGTTATTGTGCGAAAACCTAGAATAATGCTTATTTGGGCCCTTTTTTGGCCCCTAATTCCTAAACTGTTGGAACCAAAACTCCCAAAATCAATCCCAACCTTTCTTTTGTGGTCATAAACCTTGTGTCAAAATTTCATAGATTTCTATTAACTTAAACTAAAGTTATAGTGTGAAAACCAAGAAAATGCTTATTTGGGCCCTTTTTGGCCCCTAATTCCTAAAATGTTGGGACCAAAACTCCCATAATCAATACCAACCTTCCTTTTGTGGTCATAAACCTTGTGTTAAAATTTCATAGATTTCCATTCACTTTTACTAAAGTTAGAGTGCGAAAACTAAAAGTATTCGGACGCCGGACGACGACGACGACGCCGACGACGACGCCGACGACGACGACACGACGCCAACGTGATAGCAATATACGACGAAAAATTTTTCAAATTTTGCGGTCGTATAAAAAATGTACAATTCATACAATTGCCTCTTAATTGTCAAATAATAAGGTAAAATTGGCAGGAGTTGTAAATTGCAAATAAAAGTGAGAATGGAAATGGGGAATGTGCCAAAGAGACAACAACCGGACCATAGAAAAAAACAACAGCAAAAGGTCACCAACAGGTCTTCAATGTAGCGAGAAATTCCCGCACCCAGAGGCGTCCTTCAGCTGGCCCCTAAACAAATATATACTAACTCTATTTAACATGTTTATTTAGGTCAGTAATACATGTAATAAAGCAATATTGAAATTAGTGCAATGTTTTTTAATCATGCATAAAAAGAGATTTTGGACATATGCCAAACATTGTGGTCTTCATCAATTGTCAAACACCAAAGGAATTTCTATAAATCATAAATAGTGGAAAATGTTCATGCTGAATCAAGTTTCTTTAACCCTTATTTAATTCTGGGCTTTTGAATTAGGGGTGCCATTAAGTGTTGACTAAAATGAATGCACCAGGAAGGGTACTTATAGAGAGTGCATTTGTTTCTAACCTGAAATTTTGTCATCGATGACTATCGTTTAGTAAACGTTAAGCTGCTGAAACAAATACATCGTTTAATAAACTTTATCGACCCCACGTAGTCAGACAGAAATAGATTACACTCACGCACTGTAAACAAACAGGTAAAAGTGCGGGAAATAAATAACCAGGACTTTGCGAAAACAACACGTGCTCGTAATTATTTAAACGACAGATACAGAAACAAATTTATCGTTTACACGTCTTAACGATAAACGATCAACGACTACACGACTATTTTGCGCGTACATCGTTTATGTGAACGATGTCAACGTTGACCAAAAAATGTTAGAAACAAATGGATTAAACGACTACGCGCGTAATCGTTTACATCGTTTAGGTTAGAAACAAATGCGCTCAGAATAGAGTCAATAATTAAAGGGTAACAGATAGGCACAGTACATTTAATTAACATTATCGCACCTCAGGTAACTTAGCATGTTTTGATTGGTTTACAGCCGTCACTTGGTGACACCCTATGGATCCTTGCCCCTGTCAAAATGCAACCATGGTTGACCATGGTTACCATCGCTAACCATTGATAACCATGGTCAAACCATGGTTGACTGTGCTGAAAACCATGGTTAACCATGGTTTACCATGATTGTGACCATGGTCAACATCTGACAACATCTGACCATGGTTGACCATGCTCTATCTAACCATGGTTAACCATGGTTTTCCACGTTTGTGACCATGGTAAACATCTGACCATGGTTGACCATGGTCTAATCAACCATGGTCAATTTGTCAACCATGGTCTAATCAACCATGGTCAATTTGACAACCATGGTCTTGCACCTGACCATGGTCAACTTGACAACCTGGACCATGGTGAATAAATATTGATCTGGATTATACCCATGGGAATTTATAACAAATTGTAAATTACTTTGAGACTTTCAATATTAAAAAGTCGTGCTCGTTTTTTCAGTGGTACAATGTTATTGATAATTTTTAATTTCTTTCTTCCCAAGAGGTAAATTGTGACCTTTCATGATTATTTCAATAACAATATATTCTCTATACATTTTAAAACACACATAAACTGAGCAGTAAAGCTATAGTGGCAGAGAATGCTAGTTACAGTCGGGTCAAATTTGGGACTTACAAACTTTTACAAACTGGAAGTTGGAACTTACTTTCGATCAGTATTCCTTGTTTTTTAACAGTTGTACGCTGTCATTTAACGATGTATTTCTTTCTTCCAAAGACGTAATTTCTGACTTTCTCTCCAAGTTCATAAATCTGCCTTTCTTTATCATTATACGGCATATTTTAAGAACTTGAAAACATTTCAGAGTGATATCTTTAGTCTTTATTGTTTATGTTTATTCCCCAACAGGAAACACATGCGACGTCATGATCAATTATTATCACCAACCGTTAACAATGATTCACTCAGTGCGAAACATTTCGGTACTGGCATGAAAATACGGATTTTTTGTGTTATTTAAATTTGCTGTTACAAAATATTAGAAATTATTATAAATTAAGGAATGTATCTCCCTCATGCAAAGCTCTGATTCCTTTCACGAATTTGACTATACTTTTTGGACCTTTTGGATTATAGCTCTTCATCTTTTATATAAGCTTTGGATTTCAAATATTTTGGCCACGAGCATCACTGAAGAGACATATTTTGTCGAAATGCGCATCTGGTGCAACAAAATTGGTACCGTTGATTTTATTACTACCACTGGGTCGATGCCTCTGCTGGTGGACTATTAGTCCCCGAGGGTATCACCAGCCCAGTAGCCAGTACTTCGGTACTGGCATGAAAATACGGATTTTTTGTGTTATTTAAATTTGCTGTTACAAAATATTAGAAATTATTATAAATTAAGGAATGTATCTCCCTCATGCAAAGCTCTGATTCCTTTCACGAATTTGACTATACTTTTTGGACCTTTTGGATTATAGCTCTTCATCTTTTATATAAGCTTTGGATTTCAAATATTTTGGCCACGAGCATCACTGAAGAGACATATTTTGTCGAAATGCGCATCTGGTGCAACAAAATTGGTACCGTTGATTTTATTACTACCACTGGGTCGATGCCTCTGCTGGTGGACTATTAGTCCCCGAGGGTATCACCAGCCCAGTAGCCAGTACTTCGGTACTGGCATGAAAATACGGATTTTTTGTGTTATTTAAATTTGCTGTTACAAAATATTAGAAATTATTATAAATTAAGGAATGTATCTCCCTCATGCAAAGCTCTGATTCCTTTCACGAATTTGACTATACTTTTTGGACCTTTTGGATTATAGCTCTTCATCTTTTATATAAGCTTTGGATTTCAAATATTTTGGCCACGAGCATCACTGAAGAGACATATTTTGTCGAAATGCGCATCTGGTGCAACAAAATTGGTACCGTTGATTTTATTACTACCACTGGGTCGATGCCTCTGCTGGTGGACTATTAGTCCCCGAGGGTATCACCAGCCCAGTAGCCAGTACTTCGGTACTGGCATGAAAATACGGATTTTTTGTGTTATTTAAATTTGCTGTTACAAAATATTAGAAATTATTATAAATTAAGGAATGTATCTCCCTCATGCAAAGCTCTGATTCCTTTCACGAATTTGACTATACTTTTTGGACCTTTTGGATTATAGCTCTTCATCTTTTATATAAGCTTTGGATTTCAAATATTTTGGCCACGAGCATCACTGAAGAGACATATTTTGTCGAAATGCGCATCTGGTGCAACAAAATTGGTACCGTTGATTTTATTACTACCACTGGGTCGATGCCTCTGCTGGTGGACTATTAGTCCCCGAGGGTATCACCAGCCCAGTAGCCAGTACTTCGGTACTGGCATGAAAATACGGATTTTTTGTGTTATTTAAATTTGCTGTTACAAAATATTAGAAATTATTATAAATTAAGGAATGTATCTCCCTCATGCAAAGCTCTGATTCCTTTCACGAATTTGACTATACTTTTTGGACCTTTTGGATTATAGCTCTTCATCTTTTATATAAGCTTTGGATTTCAAATATTTTGGCCACGAGCATCACTGAAGAGACATATTTTGTCGAAATGCGCATCTGGTGCAACAAAATTGGTACCGTTGATTTTATTACTACCACTGGGTCGATGCCTCTGCTGGTGGACTATTAGTCCCCGAGGGTATCACCAGCCCAGTAGCCAGTACTTCGGTACTGGCATGAAAATACGGATTTTTTGTGTTATTTAAATTTGCTGTTACAAAATATTAGAAATTATTATAAATTAAGGAATGTATCTCCCTCATGCAAAGCTCTGATTCCTTTCACGAATTTGACTATACTTTTTGGACCTTTTGGATTATAGCTCTTCATCTTTTATATAAGCTTTGGATTTCAAATATTTTGGCCACGAGCATCACTGAAGAGACATATTTTGTCGAAATGCGCATCTGGTGCAACAAAATTGGTACCGTTGATTTTATTACTACCACTGGGTCGATGCCTCTGCTGGTGGACTATTAGTCCCCGAGGGTATCACCAGCCCAGTAGCCAGTACTTCGGTACTGGCATGAAAATACGGATTTTTTGTGTTATTTAAATTTGCTGTTACAAAATATTAGAAATTATTATAAATTAAGGAATGTATCTCCCTCATGCAAAGCTCTGATTCCTTTCACGAATTTGACTATACTTTTTGGACCTTTTGGATTATAGCTCTTCATCTTTTATATAAGCTTTGGATTTCAAATATTTTGGCCACGAGCATCACTGAAGAGACATATTTTGTCGAAATGCGCATCTGGTGCAACAAAATTGGTACCGTTGATTTTATTACTACCACTGGGTCGATGCCTCTGCTGGTGGACTATTAGTCCCCGAGGGTATCACCAGCCCAGTAGCCAGTACTTCGGTACTGGCATGAAAATACGGATTTTTTGTGTTATTTAAATTTGCTGTTACAAAATATTAGAAATTATTATAAATTAAGGAATGTATCTCCCTCATGCAAAGCTCTGATTCCTTTCACGAATTTGACTATACTTTTTGGACCTTTTGGATTATAGCTCTTCATCTTTTATATAAGCTTTGGATTTCAAATATTTTGGCCACGAGCATCACTGAAGAGACATATTTTGTCGAAATGCGCATCTGGTGCAACAAAATTGGTACCGTTGATTTTATTACTACCACTGGGTCGATGCCTCTGCTGGTGGACTATTAGTCCCCGAGGGTATCACCAGCCCAGTAGCCAGTACTTCGGTACTGGCATGAAAATACGGATTTTTTGTGTTATTTAAATTTGCTGTTACAAAATATTAGAAATTATTATAAATTAAGGAATGTATCTCCCTCATGCAAAGCTCTGATTCCTTTCACGAATTTGACTATACTTTTTGGACCTTTTGGATTATAGCTCTTCATCTTTTATATAAGCTTTGGATTTCAAATATTTTGGCCACGAGCATCACTGAAGAGACATATTTTGTCGAAATGCGCATCTGGTGCAACAAAATTGGTACCGTTGATTTTATTACTACCACTGGGTCGATGCCTCTGCTGGTGGACTATTAGTCCCCGAGGGTATCACCAGCCCAGTAGCCAGTACTTCGGTACTGGCATGAAAATACGGATTTTTTGTGTTATTTAAATTTGCTGTTACAAAATATTAGAAATTATTATAAATTAAGGAATGTATCTCCCTCATGCAAAGCTCTGATTCCTTTCACGAATTTGACTATACTTTTTGGACCTTTTGGATTATAGCTCTTCATCTTTTATATAAGCTTTGGATTTCAAATATTTTGGCCACGAGCATCACTGAAGAGACATATTTTGTCGAAATGCGCATCTGGTGCAACAAAATTGGTACCGTTGATTTTATTACTACCACTGGGTCGATGCCTCTGCTGGTGGACTATTAGTCCCCGAGGGTATCACCAGCCCAGTAGCCAGTACTTCGGTACTGGCATGAAAATACGGATTTTTTGTGTTATTTAAATTTGCTGTTACAAAATATTAGAAATTATTATAAATTAAGGAATGTATCTCCCTCATGCAAAGCTCTGATTCCTTTCACGAATTTGACTATACTTTTTGGACCTTTTGGATTATAGCTCTTCATCTTTTATATAAGCTTTGGATTTCAAATATTTTGGCCACGAGCATCACTGAAGAGACATATTTTGTCGAAATGCGCATCTGGTGCAACAAAATTGGTACCGTTGATTTTATTACTACCACTGGGTCGATGCCTCTGCTGGTGGACTATTAGTCCCCGAGGGTATCACCAGCCCAGTAGCCAGTACTTCGGTACTGGCATGAAAATACGGATTTTTTGTGTTATTTAAATTTGCTGTTACAAAATATTAGAAATTATTATAAATTAAGGAATGTATCTCCCTCATGCAAAGCTCTGATTCCTTTCACGAATTTGACTATACTTTTTGGACCTTTTGGATTATAGCTCTTCATCTTTTATATAAGCTTTGGATTTCAAATATTTTGGCCACGAGCATCACTGAAGAGACATATTTTGTCGAAATGCGCATCTGGTGCAACAAAATTGGTACCGTTGATTTTATTACTACCACTGGGTCGATGCCTCTGCTGGTGGACTATTAGTCCCCGAGGGTATCACCAGCCCAGTAGCCAGTACTTCGGTACTGGCATGAAAATACGGATTTTTTGTGTTATTTAAATTTGCTGTTACAAAATATTAGAAATTATTATAAATTAAGGAATGTATCTCCCTCATGCAAAGCTCTGATTCCTTTCACGAATTTGACTATACTTTTTGGACCTTTTGGATTATAGCTCTTCATCTTTTATATAAGCTTTGGATTTCAAATATTTTGGCCACGAGCATCACTGAAGAGACATATTTTGTCGAAATGCGCATCTGGTGCAACAAAATTGGTACCGTTGATTTTATTACTACCACTGGGTCGATGCCTCTGCTGGTGGACTATTAGTCCCCGAGGGTATCACCAGCCCAGTAGCCAGTACTTCGGTACTGGCATGAAAATACGGATTTTTTGTGTTATTTAAATTTGCTGTTACAAAATATTAGAAATTATTATAAATTAAGGAATGTATCTCCCTCATGCAAAGCTCTGATTCCTTTCACGAATTTGACTATACTTTTTGGACCTTTTGGATTATAGCTCTTCATCTTTTATATAAGCTTTGGATTTCAAATATTTTGGCCACGAGCATCACTGAAGAGACATATTTTGTCGAAATGCGCATCTGGTGCAACAAAATTGGTACCGTTGATTTTATTACTACCACTGGGTCGATGCCTCTGCTGGTGGACTATTAGTCCCCGAGGGTATCACCAGCCCAGTAGCCAGTACTTCGGTACTGGCATGAAAATACGGATTTTTTGTGTTATTTAAATTTGCTGTTACAAAATATTAGAAATTATTATAAATTAAGGAATGTATCTCCCTCATGCAAAGCTCTGATTCCTTTCACGAATTTGACTATACTTTTTGGACCTTTTGGATTATAGCTCTTCATCTTTTATATAAGCTTTGGATTTCAAATATTTTGGCCACGAGCATCACTGAAGAGACATATTTTGTCGAAATGCGCATCTGGTGCAACAAAATTGGTACCGTTGATTTTATTAAATGACTTGGAACAAACGTCACGTGATCTCAGTAAAGTTATTTCGCGCTTTAAAAATCAAGTGAAGGATTTGATGTCCAGTGTTGTCACCTAAAGAAGATTTGTTATCAGATAAGTACATTCACAGGAAATCTGTTTGATATTTTGTTTAAAAGATGTAAAAATTGTTACAGTATTTGATTTGGCTTTCATTAATTGAACACATGCCACCTGAAATGGGTCTTTAAATTTTTTTGTCAGTGTCAGTTATCCATATCAACATAAATTTTATATTTAATTGTTTTTAATTCCAGGTGTAACTGATAAAACTGTACAATATGAAAATTTTGTCAATTGTAAAATAATTTACACAATCATTCTTTTGTTTGAAAGGTAAACCAAAAAAAAAGGGGGGGTTACAATTATTTGTTTAAACAAAAACATGTTCATAATGTTTATTTTGTTGGGTGTTTTTATTATTGAAAATTTGCAAAAGAAGATAAAACATTTTTGATCCTTAAAATCTGTTTTGGAAAAAAATTATCAAGAACAATTGATTCTTTGTGGAAAATGTTATGTTCTTGCAGGTGGAAACTGCTTTGCATTTTATGGATGAACATTTCTGCAAGGGTAGCTTTAAAGAGTTTCATGCAATTTAGCATTTGTTGGTAGTCCTGACACAAAAAGGAAGAGAAGTATACAGGCTCCATAACAAGTAGACTAACTGTTTCAAGATAATTGAAGATTGATTTGACAAGAATGTAAAATGGCCAACCATGGTTTAATGGAGATGGTTGACCATGGTTGACTCATTAATAACCATGGTTGACCATGGTTGGGACCACGGTTGACCATGGTTGGGACCACGGTTGACCATGGTTCGAACCACGGTTGACCATGGTTCCTACCATGGTCAACCGTGGTTACAACCATGGTCAACCATGGTCATTAAAACCATGGTTAACCATGGTCGGCCAATTAACAATTTTGTCAAACCATGGTCAACCATGGTCATACAACCATGGTTGACCATGGTTAACCATGGTTCTAACCATGGTTCAAACTGCACACTGACAGGGGTAGTGGGTTAATAAATTTCATAGGAAATGTTCCTGACTTCACATCTATTGTTAAAGGTGACGTCATCTATTAATGTTATTGTGTTTCATTGTTTATTTTTCAACAAAATGCAGCAGAAAAGGTCCAGCGTGGATAAATTTGTTGCGATAAATTTATTTGTTATATGGTTAACCCATGACCCCCTACGAACCACAGAGGGTGAATAAAATCCAAAGGGGATTTGGCTTCCGGCCTCACGGGCCCTATGGATTTTACTAACCGTCTATGGATCCATAGGGGGTCAGTAGCAACCATATAACTTATAATATAACTGCTGTGACTAGCTGACCCCCAATACACAGCTCATTAATTGGTCAATTTACCTATCACCCAGGAAGTATGTAAATCCTGCTGGCACTAATTTGTTATCAGGTACATCTCATGTTCTATTGTAAGTTATGTTGGACAGCTGGTGATTAGGACTGACCAGGGAGAATATTTACAGTAAGGTCAGCATTTGTAAGGCCACAATAAGGATACAGTGAATTCACTACATCGTGGGTAACCGATATACCGCTATTCAGGGGAAAAATATTAGCTTTAAAGCTTTTCAGCATACATTTGTAAGAGCTAATAATAAGACAACTATATTTCTTTGAACCGTTCAGTGAGTGAGGTCGTTCAGTGAGTGAGGCTGTTCAGTGAGTGAGGCCGTTCAGTGAGTGAGGCTGAGTTAAATTTGTACTTTTGTAAATTTTGCAACTAATATTCCATGAAGATGAACAGTTCTCAAATAATAATAAAATCAATTTTGTAGAATTTTTATTTCTCTGCATACAAAGCCTTAAGTAAATGTTTAATGCTTAAACATTTGAATTTGTGGATCATCTTGTACCCGTAAAACCCACAAAAATGTCTATCCAACAAAAATTGGTTTCCAACCAAAAATAATGAATCCACTGTGAGTTAAATAATAAGACAGACACCACCCTGAGTTAAATAATAAGACAGACACCACTGTGACTGCACAGTGAGACCAATTTTTAACTTAAAGACATACCCATTAGACAGATTATGCAGTTTCATCAGTTAATCTGTACCTTACCTTAATGCTTTCAAAGTATTTGGGTAAGTCTTTCATCTTTCTCACTGTTATCTTCTCAGTGAATTACAGAATAATGTTTCTCCAAATATTTGTTTCACAATGAAATGTAATCCTTAAATAATTTTCCATTAAATCCATAAATATCTACTTTTCTTCGAAATATTCAATTATAACACTATTTTCATGTTTCATTAAAAACACACTTTCATTTTTCAAACATTTTCTTCATATAACCACAGTTAACTTGAATTTAGTTTGTAAAATCAAGAAATATTTATCCTTTTAAATAATTTATAATCTCTCCTCACTAAATGCAGATACTTAAATTCTCACTGATCAATAATTTCAAATTCTACTATCACCAAACTGGAATTGTTGAATTATTTACTAAACATCCCTCAATAAAACACTTAATAAACCCAAACATTGCAGTCCACTCTACTACTTCTGTTTACACAGATAATCTCACTACAAAAACCATATGGTCAATTGGTCAGTTCATTATCCCAGGCCAGTGACCACATATACTACAAAGTCCAATGATGTAACTTGATATGAAATATTGATTGGGGATAATTAAGATCACAGCAGGTCATGGAATTAGGGGATTCCCCTTCAATCAGCTGATTCATTCACAAAATCAATTTCATCATCAATACCAAAAGATATTGATACATCAGGATAGGCGAGAGTCAGTTCTAATGAGTGAGTCAGTGTCCTATTTCTCATGCCAACCAAACTGTCCACATATCTGATTCAGCAAAATTATATATAATCCCAATATGATGAAATTCTACGATCTGAGAAAATTTCAATCCTCAATGTTTTCCCATACTCTGAAATCTGATGTCTGGTACTATAATACATAAATCATTTCTAAAATATATGTTTCTGTTTTTTTCTGGTATAAAGTATCTGTTTCTAAAATCAAAATCTTACAAGTTGTAATGTTTTAACTATATTTTTTTAATCCATTTTACACATAAATCTTATAAAGTTCACAGTATTGTTATGTGATAATGAAGTGTCGCTGGGCAGTGTCACTCATTTAAAGAAATTAAATTTCACAAAATTTCACACTGAAAATTTAAAACTTCAAAACTTCAAAGTAAAATGTTTTTGAAATTTACAAATGTATATTCTACCTTCATACAGTCAAAGTGGTATCCATACAATCCTTGATAATTGAAATTGATGAACAGTTTCCATCAATCGAAAAGTGGGGAAATACATATCCAGTATTACAAGATCATAATCAAGTGCCAGTCCGACATTTGTAGCCTTATTCCTATAAAAGTATGAAACATATGAAATCTGACTGGTTTCCTTCCGAAAAGTAGTTGTTGTATTTAAGAATGAGAAGAAAACTTGTGAATAAAACAAACAAGAAAATGTACAAAATGTACAGGATTGGCTACGACATAAAAAGATTGTTACTTGGCACTTATAACTAAAAATACTTGAAAAATTACCAACAAGAAATCATAACTTTAGTCCAGCAAATAACTCATACTAAATTCCAAAACTCAACAACTACAGGTATAATGCATAGAATTTGTACAATAGCTGAAATGTTTCATGAGATAAAAAACCAACTTCACGACTGTGTTGATGAGTTATCTTTTAGTCCAGCAAATAACTCATTCTAAATTCCAAAACATAACAACCAACACAGGTATAATGTATAGAATTTGTAGAATATAGGTAAAATGTTTAATGTAATAAAAAACCCAACTTCACAATTGTGTTGATGAGTTTAGAAATGATCATCTTTTCCCCCAAAAATGTGACTACAATAAAGAATAAAGACTTGTGAAGTATTACCAGATCCTTTGATGCCATCGTTTTACGAGGAAAAAATCTTGGAAAATATTACCAGTCTATTTATAATTATGACATATTATGACTGAGTACAAAAAGATGTTGTTATTGGAAGAAAACATTTCACTAATTAAAACTGCCAATTAACCACAAGTCTCTATAGCATATATAAGAGGTTTGGATCCATTACGCCCTCAATGACATCTTAGGACTAATGGCTCCTCTTAAGGAAAGTTAAAACCTCTTAAAAAAAGTGAAGTGTACACTCTTATGTAGTATTCAATTTATATTTGTGTCCTTCCAAAAGTCTAAAGTTTATGTTGTATACACATATATCACATATGAAAGAAATGGGGAAAAAGGATGGAAGGGGAGTGGGGTTGAAAATGTGCCCTTTTCCATGGATCTCCTTGTTCCATAACCTATACAGATTGGCAAAATATAGAAAGCCAGTGTCACAATAGACTTTTAAATCTAAGACCCAAAGCTGAATTTTAGAAAATGAAAGTTTAAGTTAAATTAATTATATTGGCCTGTGTAGATGACAGATCCGACTTGATTTTTACAAGCATGGGCTGAGGTGGCCTGTGGGTGATTCTGTGCAAATATTGTTAGGCTGAGAATTTATTTTTAATTAGACAACCAAAACAATACTACAGTAAACTCAGTGTTCTGTTCATGTTTTGTTTTGGTTGCAACATTACTGCTGTCTATAATTACTATTTGACATTTACTCTTGGCACTTTCATAATAATTTTCTAAGTCCTCATAACAACTAGGCAAAATACCTAGGAAACAATCTCCCGTTTAGAAATAAGAATAGCAAACAGTTAACTGCAGCTTCACTGCTAAAATATCATTTCACTAAGGGTCTAACCAAATTATCAGAAATTTTCTTTGAATTAATGAAAGGGAGATAACTCAATCTAGTTCAGTTGAAAACATATCTAATTCAGGTGTAAAAATATATATTTTCATAATCACTTACTATAAATATCCAGTGAGAAGCTATAATTGAGGTTCAACTGTAATTAAGAGGAATTTATCACTGTTTCCCAAACAATGAATCTCATTCATCAAAAACAGAAGGCTGTGATATTATTCCGGAATGGTTATTCCAATATTCAAGATATATGTGTATGATAAAATATCTTTATAGTAGCTGTTGCTTTGTTTTTATTGATATTTTTTTAGTCCTTTCGAAGTGGATATCAAGTTCTAAAAATATCAGGTAGTTCAATGGCTCAGTTTTAGAAATCTGTCCTTGTGGGGCTACATAATGCCTCAATGGTATTATATGACAGTGTGTTTGCCTGAGTCGGTCAAGAGCAAGAGTGTCTAAGTTGCGGTACCCTAGATCTGATCGGGTAAACCAAAGACTGTTACATAGCATTTGTTGCTTCTCAAATAAGCAGTCACAGCATTAGAGAGTAGGAGTACCCTAGACCAGGTAAACCAAAGACTGTTACATGACATTTGTTGCTTCTCAAATAAGCAGTCACAGCATTAGAGAGTAGGGGTAAACCAAAGACTGTTACATGACATTTGTTGCTTCTCAAATAAGCAGTCACAGCATTAGAGAGTAGGAGTACCCTAGACCAGGTAAACCAAAGACTGTTACATGACATTTGTTGCTTCTCAAATAAGCAGTCACAGCATTAGAGAGTAGGAGTACCTTAGACCAGGTAAACCAAAGACTGTTACATAGCATTTGTTGCTTCTCAAATAAGCAGTCACAGCATTAGAGAGTAGGAGTACCCTAGACCAGGTAAACCAAAGACTGTTACATGACATTTGTTGCTTCTCAAATAAGCAGTCACAGCATTAGAGAGTAGGAGTACCTTAGACCAGGTAAACCAAAGACTGTTACATAGCATTTGTTGCTTCTCAAATAAGCAGTCACAGCATTAGAGAGTAGGAGTACCCTAGACCAGGTAAACCAAAGACTGTTACATGACATTTGTTGCTTCTCAAATAAGCAGTCACAGCATTAGAGAGTAGGAGTAAAGACTGTTACATGGCATTTGTTGCTTCTCAAATAAGCAGTCACAGCATTAGAGAGTAGGAGTACCTTAGACCAGGTAAACCAAAGACTGTTACATGGCAGTTGTTGCTTCTCAAATAAGCAGTCACAGCATTAGAGAGTAGGAGTACCCTAGACCAGGTAAACCAAAGACTGTTACATGGCATTTGTTGCTTCTCAAATAAGCAGTCACAGCCTTAGAGAGTAGGAGTAAAGACTGTTACATGGCAGTTGTTGCTTCTCAAATAAGCAGTCACAGCATTAGAGAGTAGGAGTACCCTAGACCAGGTAAACCAAAGACTGTTACATGGCAGTTGTTGCTTCTCAAATAAGCAGTCACAGCCTTAGAGAGTAGGAGTACCCTAGACCAGGTAAACCAAAGACTGTTACATGACATTTGTTGCTTCTCAAATAAGCAGTCACAGCCTTAGAGAGTAGGAGTAAAGACTGTTACATGGCAGTTGTTGCTTCTCAAATAAGCAGTCACAGCATTAGAGAGTAGCAGTACCCTAGACCAGGTAAACCAAAGACTGTTACATGACATTTGTTGCTTCTCAAATAAGCAGTCACAGCATTAGAGAGTAGGAGTAAAGACTGTTACATGGCAGTTGTTGCTTCTCAAATAAGCAGTCACAGCATTAGAGAGTAGCAGTACCCTAGACCAGGTAAACCAAAGACTGTTACATGACATTTGTTGCTTCTCAAATAAGCAGTCACAGCATTAGAGAGTAGGAGTAAAGACTGTTACATGGCAGTTGTTGCTTCTCAAATAAGCAGTCACAGCATTAGAGAGTAGCAGTACCCTAGACCAGGTAAACCAAAGACTGTTACATGACATTTGTTGCTTCTCAAATAAGCAGTCACAGCATTAGAGAGTAGGAGTACCTTAGACCAGGTAAACCAAAGACTGTTACATGACATTTGTTGCTTCTCAAATAAGCATTCACAGCATTAGAGAGTAGGAGTACCCTAGACCAGGTAAACCAAAGACTGTTACATGACATTTGTTGCTTCTCAAATAAGCAGTCACAGCATTAGAGAGTAGGAGTAAAGACTGTTACATGGCATTTGTTGCTTCTCAAATAAGCAGTCACAGCATTAGAGAGTAGGAGTACCTTAGACCAGGTAAACCAAAGACTGTTACATGGCAGTTGTTGCTTCTCAAATAAGCAGTCACAGCATTAGAGAGTAGGAGTACCCTAGACCAGGTAAACCAAAGACTGTTACATGGCATTTGTTGCTTCTCAAATAAGCAGTCACAGCCTTAGAGAGTAGGAGTAAAGACTGTTACATGGCAGTTGTTGCTTCTCAAATAAGCAGTCACAGCATTAGAGAGTAGGAGTACCTTAGACCAGGTAAACCAAAGACTGTTACATGGCAGTTGTTGCTTCTCAAATAAGCAGTCACAGCCTTAGAGAGTAGGAGTAAAGACTGTTACATGGCAGTTGTTGCTTCTCAAATAAGCAGTCACAGCATTAGAGAGTAGGAGTACCCTAGACCAGGTAAACCAAAGACTGTTACATGGCAGTTGTTGCTTCTCAAATAAGCAGTCACAGCCTTAGAGAGTAGGAGTACCTTAGACCAGGTAAACCAAAGACTGTTACATGACATTTGTTGCTTCTCAAATAAGCAGTCACAGCCTTAGAGAGTAGGAGTAAAGACTGTTACATGGCAGTTGTTGCTTCTCAAATAAGCAGTCACAGCATTAGAGAGTAGCAGTACCCTAGACCAGGTAAACCAAAGACTGTTACATGACATTTGTTGCTTCTCAAATAAGCAGTCACAGCATTAGAGAGTAGGAGTAAAGACTGTTACATGGCAGTTGTTGCTTCTCAAATAAGCAGTCACAGCATTAGAGAGTAGCAGTACCCTAGACCAGGTAAACCAAAGACTGTTACATGACATTTGTTGCTTCTCAAATAAGCAGTCACAGCATTAGAGAGTAGGAGTAAAGACTGTTACATGGCAGTTGTTGCTTCTCAAATAAGCAGTCACAGCATTAGAGAGTAGCAGTACCCTAGACCAGGTAAACCAAAGACTGTTACATGACATTTGTTGCTTCTCAAATAAGCAGTCACAGCATTAGAGAGTAGGAGTACCTTAGACCAGGTAAACCAAAGACTGTTACATGACATTTGTTGCTTCTCAAATAAGCATTCACAGCATTAGAGAGTAGGAGTACCCTAGACCAGGTAAACCAAAGACTGTTACATGACATTTGTTGCTTCTCAAATAAGCAGTCACAGCATTAGAGAGTAGGAGTAAAGACTGTTACATGGCATTTGTTGCTTCTCAAATAAGCAGTCACAGCATTAGAGAGTAGGAGTACCTTAGACCAGGTAAACCAAAGACTGTTACATGGCAGTTGTTGCTTCTCAAATAAGCAGTCACAGCATTAGAGAGTAGGAGTACCCTAGACCAGGTAAACCAAAGACTGTTACATGGCATTTGTTGCTTCTCAAATAAGCAGTCACAGCCTTAGAGAGTAGGAGTAAAGACTGTTACATGGCATTTGTTGCTTCTCAAATAAGCAGTCACAGCATTAGAGAGCAGGAGTACCCTAGACCAGGTAAACCAAAGACTGTTACATGGCAGTTGTTGCTTCTCAAATAAGCAGTCACAGCATTAGAGAGTAGGAGTACCTTAGACCAGGTAAACCAAAGACTGTTACATAGCATTTGTTGCTTCTCAAATAAGCAGTCACAGCATTAGAGAGTAGGAGTACCTTAGACCAGGTAAACCAAAGACTGTTACATGGCAGTTGTTGCTTCTCAAATAAGCAGTCACAGCATTAGAGAGTAGGAGTACCTTAGACCAGGTAAACCAAAGACTGTTACATGGCAGTTGTTGCTTCTCAAATAAGCAGTCACAGCATTAGAGAGTAGGAGTACCTTAGACCAGGTAAACCAAAGACTGTTACATGGCAGTTGTTGCTTCTCAAATAAGCAGTCACAGCATTAGAGAGTAGGAGTACCCTAGACCAGGTAAACCAAAGACTGTTACATGGCAGTTGTTGCTTCTCAAATAAGCAGTCACAGCATTAGAGAGTAGGAGTACCTTAGACCAGGTAAACCAAAGACTGTTACATGACATTTGTTGCTTCTCAAATAAGCAGTCACAGCATTAGAGAGTAGGAGTACCTTAGACCAGGTAAACCAAAGACTGTTACATGACATTTGTTGCTTCTCAAATAAGCAGTCACAGCATTAGAGAGTAGGAGTACCCTAGACCAGGTAAACCAAAGACTGTTACATGACATTTGTTGCTTCTCAAATAAGCAGTCACAGCATTAGAGAGTAGGAGTAAAGACTGTTACATGGCATTTGTTGCTTCTCAAATAAGCAGTCACAGCATTAGAGAGTAGGGGTAAACCAAAGACTGTTACATGACATTTGTTGCTTCTCAAATAAGCAGTCACAGCATTAGAGAGTAGGGGTAAACCAAAGACTGTTACATGACATTTGTTGTTTCTAAAATAAGCAGTCACAGCCTTAGAGAGTAGGGGTACCCTAAACCAGGTAAACCAAAGACTGTTACATAGCATTTGTTGCTTCTCAAATAAGAAGTCACAGCATTAGAGAGTAGGAGTGCAGTACCCTAGACCAGGTAAACCAAAGACTGTTACATAGCATTTGTTGCTTCTCAAATAAGCATTCACAGCATTAGAGAGTAGGAGTGCAGTACCCTAGACCAGGTAAACCAAAGACTGTTACATTTGTTGCTTCTCAAATAAGCAGTCACAGCATTAGAGAGTAGGAGTTAAAAGACTGGTGGGCTCTTTTGATTAATATCATTCTGACATTGTAAAGCACCATAAGACTTAAAACTAATTTCATTTTTGCTTTATCTTTTTATTGTAAATATATATAGATAACCACTTTTTGGTTTTTAAGTAAATATTAATTACTTATCTGATAAGTTGGGTGCTCCGAATTTAACAGAGGTACATATCTGAACAGAAAAAAGTGCTGGTTGTCAGAAACTTATGATAAACCATACAATAAAATTAAATATTCCTTAAAGATGAAGTTTAAACAGATATCACATGAATTTTATACAAAAAAAGTCTTGAATAAACTTTCTTCTATAACAGACAGTTCGAAATTATTTCTATATAGTCAAATAAAAACTGAGATAAAAATTGAAAATTTTTTATTAAAAGAATCAAATTTTAAAACCAGACAATAATTTCTAAATTGAGGGTTAGTGACCATAACCTAGAAGTTGAAATGGGACGATATAAAAATGTACACAGAGATCAAAGGTTATGTAAACTTTGTAATAAAATTGATGATGAATACCATTTTTTTCTATATTGCAAACTAAACTCAACTTTAAGAGATTGCTTATTTTTAAAGATTAATAATATAAATCCTGATTTTACAAATTATCAACCACTTTCAAAGCTATAACAACTTTTAAATCCTAAATCTGAGCTTTTGACAGAAATTGGTGACTTTATAAAGCAATCTTTAGAATTGCGAAAATGAGGTCCATGTCCATCAAAGGTTACATTATTTGCCATTTATAACTATGTTTTTTTTAATGTTTATATTTTTTAATTCTTCACTGTCTGTATTAAATAATGTATTTGGGTAGGAACTGGCATGTTTTCCTGCGGACTGTTACTTTGTAAATTAGAACGTTAGATTTCAGTGTTTGGGTCTAGTGCAAAGCAGGGTTCATATTATATCGCACATTGTTCTCCTCCTGGGTTACCACATTTAATTTGCAACTGGATGTAAAAAGTCATTCATTATCACATGTGGGGTTCCTGTTTCATTGAAGTTCACACACATATCTCCTTTATTGATAAAACTGATAATGGAAATGGGGAATGTGTCAAAGAGACAACAACCCGACCATACAGCACACAACAGCTGAAGATCACCAATGGGTCTTCAATGCAGCGAGTAACTCCCACAACTGGAGGCCTCCTTCAGCTCGCCCCTTAACAAATATGCATACTTGTTCAGTGAACAGTCATACTTAACTCCGAATTATATTTAATGAACATGCATGAAATATAACAACATTTAAACTAACCTTAGTGACATGAACTCTCCTTATTGACGAATCTTTACAAATTAATTTCAACATTTTCTCCAAAACATCTAATAATGTTCCCATTTCATAAAACTCATAGTAAAACTAAATTTCTTTTTTTGCTCATTACGATTTCATTAAAACTGATAGAGTTGTTTTAATTTTTCGTCTCATTTAATTAATTACAAATCACCGTAATTTCTATTCTATTCTATGACTGTTATATCTGCATCACAAAAAAAACAAGAAACATTAAATCACTTTCATTTTGTCATCCTGACTTCATAAAGCACTTTCTAAATACAACATATTTCTGATTTATTAAAAATCCAAAGTATAATACTTTTATAAAATTGCACTGCAATATATCAATATCCCAAGTGCTGCAAATTTTACAAAATTCTCTTTTGACAATTATCTTCCAGTGTCAAATCTTCGAACATCCATTAAACATTAATCTCCATTTAATTCATTTTTCTGGCATCAGCTATGTCAAAAGCACCAATATCACATATTTCTTCACAATTATTAATCCAATTTTAAGCAGATTTTCCATTTTACAAAAGTTCCTTCATAAAAAATTCATAATAAACATCAAATGACCGCTATAAAAATGACAAAAAAATGACAGTAGAAATATGCTCCACATCTTTTAATTGAATCAGAAAGATGATTTACGAAGGGAAATTGGTTCATTAATATTACTCAAAGTGTTTGTACGTCCAGTGCACGGCAGAGCTATTTGCTGCACGGTTGTCAATTTAGACCAATTATGGGTATTTTGTCAAATGAAGAAGTTCCTTTAATCAACAGATGAATCATCATATGTGTTAATTTAACTTTCCAAAGGAATCTCTCTAGCCGAGAGCAACAGTTTTCTCTGCTGAAACACATTTTTTAAGGAAAGCATCTTTGAAAAGCACTGAGTCACTTACAATTTTTTTAAGTAATACCAAAGCATAACAAAAAGATGAACAGACATTAAGTTTGTAGGTAAATATTTTCATTGTTTGTTTTGTATCTGCATTTCTAACCATTCGTGTATTTTTAATAAAAAAAAAAAGAAATAGAAAATTTAATCAACTTCCAATTAAACTTTATTATTTTCAATCTCAAAATAAAAAACAAAAGATAAAATCCAACACAAAGACAGGAAGGACTCAATACAAAAATGTATTCTGGGTAGACAAATGATTTAAGTTGTATTGATACAATATTTATGAAATATATATCATCATACAATTTCTTCAGGTTCATATTTTCTCTATACATTATCAAGGATTTGTAAAGTATCCAAAATTATTACTATACAAATCCTTGATATGATATGAATCTGTAAGTTGAATTATAAAAAAAATAATCAAATGTGTGTTACTTCAGCGGTAACTTTTCACTGCAATTTTTTTCTTTTGAAAATATCAAGCCATAAACCACAAAACAGTTGTTTCTAGTTATAGATTTTCAATTTTTCAAAATTTCTTCTAAGCTGTGGGTTCCCTCTAGGGATCTGACTGAACCAATATATATGTGTCTCTTTCTCTGGAACAAAATTCAATTAACTGAAATCAATTATTAACTTATTAACAGAAAGTTAAAGTTGACCAATTGTCTGTTTTATTGGTCATGACAGATGTCCAGCATTATAGATCTATCACTGACCACTTTCATTGTCCAAGACCAACCTCATCAACAGTAGATCTAGGCTACCCCCTGTCTACAAGACAATTTACAAGGATTAAAAGACTTAATTAATTTGTAATGATGGACAGATGAATGAGATGACAAATTTATCTTCTTTTATTTTGAATACAGTAAAAAATAATTGTTAATGTTATTTCAGTTAATTAAAACAAGATTTCTTGTTCATGAGAATAGAAAATTAATGTATTAAAAACTTAGTTTATTTTATAATTTTATAATATTCCTGAAAAATTAATATCATTTGAAATGCAAGGTTAAATCATTTTAATAATAAAAGGACATTACACTGGCACATGTCAATAGGACAGCCACCCAATAATTATAAACTTAAAAAAGACAGCATTTGAAAAATAATTTGTCAAAAAAATCAATATCAATGTAAATGTATTTATTTATTTTTCTTTGAAATATGAAACAGCTACCCCCTGCTCTATAAAAGTTTGTCCTCGTCTTTTGAAGAAAATTCCCTTGTCCCTTAAATTCAAAATAAATATCAGAATAATAATCAGCAGCCAGTGTCCTTATTTAGCCTCTAATTTGAGACACCAACACATCACCATGTCAATATAACTGACCAGCAGATGTGTCCAGTATTGACAATTGTCCTGAGAATCATTACTGACCATTAATAATGAGCCATATTAACTTTTTATGACCTGATGATTCATCCAAGATATTGTCAACTGTTGGTTAATACTGAATACCCTTCTACAAACAAAAACTCTTCTGCTTACAAGTCATTGTTGCTTTAGATAAATGGACTAAACAATTTTGCTTATACAAAATATTGGCAATTATGGTTGTGTAACCCTCTTGAAGCCATGTTTACAAAAGAAATCATAATGGAAAAATTCAGATTAACAATAATACATGCTAGCAAAGAGCAATAGATCATCTCATGATCAGAAGAATACAGATATCCAGAACATGAAAGACATTTTGTAACAATTCTTACAGTCAAAATCCCAGAACATGAAAGACATTTTTTTTTACAATTATACAGTCAAATCTCTCAGAACATGAAAGAGATTTTTTGTTACAGTTCTATTAAAATCTCCAAGAACATGAAAGACATTGTTTTACAATTCTAGTCAAATCACCCAGAACTTAAAAAGATATTTTTTTACAATTCTGCAGTCAAATCACCCATTCATTTACAATTCTAGTCAAATCCACAAGAACATGAAAGAGATTTTTTGCAATTCTACAGTCAAATCACTGAGAACATGAGACATTTTTTACAATTCTACAGTCCATTTTGCCCCAAGAACATGAAAGAGATTTTTTACAATTCTACAGTCAAATCACTCAGAACATGAAAGATTTTTTACAATTCTACAGTCAAATCCACAAGAACATGAAAGAGATTTTTTGCAATTCTACAGTCAAATCACTGAGAACATGAGACATTTTTTACAATTCTACAGTCCATTTTGCCCCAAGAACATGAAAGAGATTTTTTACAATTCTACAGTCAAATCACTCAGAACATGAAAGATTTTTTACAATTCTACAGTCAAATTCCCCAAGAACATGAAAGAGATTTTTTTTAATTCTACAGCCAAATCACTCAGAATTTGAAAGACATTTTTTACAATTCTACAGTTGAATCCCTAAGAACATGAAAGACATTTTTTACAATTCTACAGTCAAATCTCCTAGAATTTGAAAAACATTTATTTACAATTCTACAGTCAAATCTCCCAGAACTTGAAACACATTTTTACAATTCTACAGTCAAATCTCTAAGAACATGAAAGAGATTTTTTAACAATTCTACAGTTAAATCACTCATTTTTTGTTACAATTCTATAAAAATCTCCCAGAACTTTAAAGACATTTTGTTACAATTTTACAGTTAAATTTCAAATCCAATCTTTTCTTAGAAAAAAAGTTAATAGGAAGTTAGATCTATAGGGTATATATTGTGACAGTCAGTTTCAGTTGATAGAGGTAGCTGGAGTGTCCATAGAGAATCACTGATCTTTAGCATGACAACATATATACAATCCTACCTAGTCAATTGAAATTTTAATTGTTCACCTTCCACTTTAGATGAAATATTTAGACCACCATATCTATGATACAAGTATCAAATTTTATATCATATTTCAAGTTTGTGCAAAAAGAAAAGAAGGAGGATATATATTCTGAAATTACAATGCCATTTCTTGTGTTATAAATGTTTTTCAACCTGAAAAGTAAATATCTGGTTTTCTCAAGAGTATTATTAAAATATATTGATAACTATAATTGTACTATTTTCCAGACATCTATGTTATTATCAAAATGAATGTTATGAACATTTAAAAACCAAAATATCACCAAATTATACTCAAAAGACTTGTTAATATTGATATGAGGAAAAAAGAAAGCCATTTATATTAAAAGGTGTGAGATTTAAGCACTTTTTATATTTACATCGCATGCATTTACAACTATTAATATTTCTTTTTCTTCTACCGGTACTTAAGTACTGTCCTCCAAGGGGAGTATTTTTGTACCATTGAGTGTTAACATACTCTATGCAAGTAAAGCATTGTGGAAAATGTGCATATATATATATAAAAGATTTTGGATAAGAAAGTTACGGACAGTCTCCCCAGAGGGTATAAATGAAAAAACATAGAACGAGTCCCTCATTTTCCTGTGACTACCTGTTTCAAACAACGCCGGATTTAGTACTGGCTTCACAGTTCGAAATTATTTTTAAAATAACAGTTTAAATTACAGGTTTTCATTGATTCGGGATGATGTATAAGTACGTTGCCACGTTCAATTATTTTACCTCATTATACAATACTTATTTTTTCAATCAGTATTATACTGATATTCGTTTGGGAGGCTTAAATATGTAGTTTCTGTTGTAATTGCCCTACCGTTGTCTAATTTATACCATCCTTGATCGGTTAGGACATTTTTGATTTTTTTGTTTGAGGACTGCCCTCAATGCAGTTATAACATCTCAACTGTCACAACCTTTGGAAATCTAGAGTTGTGCCATTTCACATCGTAAATAACTATTTTTATTTTTGGCATATTTCTGTAGTCTTTGCGGTGTGTTTGGAAATTTTAAAATTGTTCCAGCGTTCGCTTAAATTGTATAAATCAAGATTTTGATAGAGTCTCAATTTGAATTGACATGATTCATTTGTCATTGTGCAATTACCGAAGAAGGATATCTGTTATCCGAAATATCTAATATTTGTGTATTTTATAGTTATTTAATGGTGATGTTGTACCCTTTTTGACTTGTTATATATTATATTTTGTAGTGTACAGAATCATATTACTGTGAAAGTACTTTAATTCGTGGGTATCAATTTTCGTGGTTTGAGCAATATTTACATGTTCGTGGGTTTTTTAATTCGTGGATTTTAGTTTTTATAAAAAAAAAAATTAAAAATTAATGCCTTTAGAAACGAAGGTAACAAATACTTAGTAGTCTGGATTAAAGGAAATTGCAAAGTAAACATTGACCTGTGTAAATCGTAGTGATAACACTAATTAACCCATGACAAAGTGATCAACAGATTGAAGACCATCAAAGGTGCTAACTAGGCCATAAACATGTCACCTAAAGAAAACAGTAACATAAACAAAAGCTATAAAAGTAACTTGAATTGTCAAATAATTCTTATCAAAATCAAGCCCAGCATGAAATTATTATTTCCCATATATCTATACGAGAACTATGAGGATATAAAATGAACACTTTATCATACTAGCGTATCAATACCGGAAATCTGACTTTCATCGATCAAAAATATTTTTTATGAGAATAAAAAAATCAAAAGTTGTACAGGAATTATTAAAAAATAAATGGGTATATGCATGCATGCGGTTGTAGTTCTGTGACTGCTATTAAAGTATTCTCAGATTTGGCGTTGTTCAATATATTCTCTAGATCATAGTCAAACCAACCGATGGTGATCTTTCAATGTCTTGATTTGGACGATGGTTGTTTTATTTCGTTGGACACTTAAATTCGTGGATAAAGTCATCCACGAAAACCACGAAAATTGGTACCCCACGAATAAAAGTACTTTCACAGTACATGATCCATCGCCCTGTAAGATTGATCGTTGACTATTTATTCAGTCATTTTATATATATATATATATATATATAAAGTGCCTAGAAAATGATATATGATTCCACTATCTACCGTATATTGGACACTCTGCACACCTTGTTTGAATAATCATCATCCGCCCGCGCAGACAGACTCTAGTATCCTTTCCTTGAGATAAAACAAAATCTTTCGTCTATTTCCTCAGTATTATCATCAACATTTAATCAAATACCACACTAATATAGAACATAAAATATAAGATCCTACCTTACTTTTTCTTCATACTTAGTCTTACCTGAAAAATAAAATAAAACATGAGTACACGAAGGGACATAACTCAAAAAATGTTTTGTTGACTTGGGAATTATGACATTCAAAGATAAAAAGAGACTCAAAAGGGGATACTATAACTTGTGGCTTAAAGAGTTTAGTCTTCATTAAACAAAAGGCATTTTTTTTATTCTGTAAAATAAAAAATCAATTTGAAATGGTTTTAACACATTTAATTCTGGACTGTTAGAACAACAATGGAATAAGGAGAAAATTAATGTATATATATCGATACAACAGACACACATGTATTGTGGATTGATCTATTTTTAAAAGTGTAAGTTATATGTTACGAGTTATCAAAATACTTATGATATAAAAATAGAAAAAATATTTGATACTGGTAATAGAAAGACCAAAGATACCAAAGTGACATTTAAACTCATAAATCAAGAGAAAACTAATATTTGCCATGGCAAAAAAGAAAAACAATGAAAAGACAAACATGCAGTATACAAAATACCAATACCAAAGACCACCGAGTAAATTGACTTCAGTTTAGTATTTCAATAGTCAAGACTATAATATTTTTTCTCTGATGCTTATTTATTTGTAGTAAATATTTCGACAGACAAATAATCAATGTAATTCTATAAATATCTTATACCTTCTTGGATTTAAAAATAAAAGGCTTAGTTGAAAGTTTATCCAGACAATTGCTTTGGACCATAAAATATAGTGTTATTTTCTTTATTTCTAAGCTCTTTTTGTTTGAAGGATTGCATGGGACTGATAAGAGTCTGGGACCATATCTAAAGTAAGGTGTGTAAAAGTATAACAAAAATACTGATCTCCATTGCAAACAGAGGAAGACCATTTAAGGTGGTAGACCTTGGTTCAGGGAGATAACTCTTTAAATCAGTTAAGCGTTTGTAAAAGTCAAGTTCATCCATGTATTTTAAGCATTTACCTGAAACAGATTGAAAATAATCTATGTAACCTAGAAGCTTAGAATATATTCTTAAAAAATGGTTGACATAAACGTACTGATGATTTTAAGAGTTATAATTCCCTTAACCTAGGTCTACCTCCTTAAACTGACAAAATTAAAAGCTATCATATCAATGGAACAAATGAAAAACATTTAACTGCCATATATTCTTCACTCAAATGGTTCAGACATTTTCTGAAGAAAATGACAGATTAAACCTGGTTTTATAACTAACCAAATCTCCAACTAGTATGATTTAAAAGTTCATTGTTCGGTTATATTGACAAAATTGCTCATTGTTGAAGGCATCAATGTGAAATATAGAACTCAATGGCTTTGAGTTTGTTAAGTACTTGTTGTATGTTGGGATAATGCAGCATAGCCGTACAAGAGCAGTAAAGCATAAAGCTACAAATTTATTGAATAAAATTTCAACTTTTATTTCATGGAGACAACACTTTATCGATAAAGCAATTAATTATAATCAAAACACACAAAAAAGTTTCATTATTAGTTTTTTTAAATTCTATCAGACATGCAATATATTTTCTCAGAAGTATATTGCTGTTTAATGTTCTTAATTGTAATTAAAACTAATGAAAAAGCATGCCTAATAAAATTAAGGCTGAAATTTGAGGATGATAGACTTTATTCTATACATAATATTTGACATTTGAAACTTGTTTTCACAAACAAATAATAAAAAGCCTCCTTGTTTCCATGCAAAATATTGATTTTTAAACAAATACAGATTATATTTGAAAACATAAAAATATGCTTCATAGAAATTGAATAAATATCATTGGATATCTATTGCACTGTACATCTTTATGTTTTTTTGCTTTTGGGTTAAGAGATATTTTTTTTTATTATTTGATTTTGCCATGTGATTATGGACTTTCCCAATTGATTTTCCTCTAAGTTCAGTATTTTTGTGATTTTACTTTTTAATGCAGCATCAACATGCATCTTTTATCTTGAAATGATGAAACCAGCCTATTCAAATTTCTATTTCCATTCTAGGAAACCACACTGCTATTATTAACTTGCTGCCATTCAACATGGGAAGGACTACAGATCACTACAGTAAACATGACCAAACTTCTGGGCTAGACAAATATATATATATATTTATTTAGCAATCATCAATGACTGAGTACGTCATGAGTCAGCAAGGTTTTAAGAACATCAGTTGTTCGACCTGTATTGTTAAATGAAATTTGTTAAAATATACTTTTCATTTGATTTTGCCATTTGATTAGGGACTTTGTGTTTTGAATTTTCCTCAAAGTTCAAAACTTTTGTGATTTTACTTTCATTTTTTGGGTTCTTTTTGGCAAAATTATGTTGGTGTATTTTTTAAAAGAATCCTCTACCAAGAATTTGTTTTACATGCACACGTATAAAAATTGTGGTTTTTATCCAATGCAAATATAGATTTGTTTTCGATTTAAACTTGTATATAATTATAATTCTATCAAGGTTTCTTTCAAAAACTCAACTTTCTATATATATATATATATATATATAATTTGTATTATGACACTTAAGGCTACCTTGGTCAGATCCTATGAGAAAATTAGTTGTTTTTAGTAATCTATAGTAATTCTTGCCTGTAGGTGGTATTCTACCAGGTTAATACATTAGATAAATGAATTAGTGTGATGAACCTTTCTGGCCTGTATTTAATGTCAATTAATAAATAAATGTAACATTTCAATCAAATTTAAATAAGTGATCAATCTAGGGCTGAATTATTCACCAATTGACTGATATAATCTATCTTCTATCCATCTTCCTTTATCTTCAGATACAGCATTACACACAATTTCAATTTGACCAAAATCAACAAAAAATTATGCTGACATTGCATTTTACATCTTTGAATTAATTTACTATCGACTTTGGTGCAAAAGGCGCTTCTTCAATTTTGACATTTCTTGCTGCAGACCTCAAAGAGTTGTGTTGATCATTTTAGAATCAGATTCATACAAGAGCTTTATTGATTTTTTGTTCATCAGGTTTTGATTGAAATTCAATTTACTATAATCACATATAACACATACAATTTATACACGAAATTAAGCAGAAAATTCTGTTGAAATTTCACCATTGATTACAGAAATCTTGTTCTGCGGAAACTAAACAATCAACAGAGGCACGTAGCAAACAGCGGCAGCAGACATGCTTACAACTAGATCTACATCCATGATTTCCTGTTTTTCTATTTCTGTCTCACAATTACTGCCTTCAAAGGAATTAATGTTTAAATACATTATACTTAGCCCAAATATAGTCCTTTTTACTTCTTTATTCAAATAAATCTTATCAGGGTAAAATGTCAAATATGATTACTGTAAACAGTCTGTCATTTCATTGCTCATTGCACACTTGTCATGAAATAAAAGTTCCTTCATAATATAATAAGTTCCAAGAAGAATAAATACTGTAATATTTTTTCCTTAAAAGGAAAAAAGTATATCCAAGATGTGTTCAAGTGGCATTGTTTATATCAAAGTTACAATATTTAATAGAGAACAACAGATCTTGGAGCAGTTACTGACCATCTTAATCTGAGAAAAAAAAAATCTTCAAGCAGTAACTGACAATCTTGGTCAGAGAACAACACATCTTGGAGCAGTTACTGAAAATCTTAATCAGAGAACAACACATCTTGGAGCAGTAACTGACAATCTTAGTCAGAGAACAACAAAACTTGGAGCAGTAACTGAACATCTTAGTCAGAGAACAACAAACCTTGGGAGAGTAACTGACATTCTTAATCAGAGAACAACACATCTTTACAGAGCATCTAACAATCTTAGAGAATAACATATCTTTACAGAGCATCTCATAATCCTCATCAAAAAACAAAACAATCTTGGTGGAGTAACTGACAGTTTATCAGAGAACATCAAACCTTTTAAGTCACATCATGGCATAATAATTACAGTAACTTTGGAAGAGTATTACTGATATTGGCTTACTCATATCAACTAACATTGGAAGGGTTAAATTTATATCACTTTAACATTTTATCAAATAACACAAACCATTGCAGAACAAACTGACAAATAAAATTGAGAATGGAAATTGGGAATGTGTCAAAGAGACAACAACCTGACCATAGAGCAGACAACAGCAGAAGGTCACCAACAGGTCTTTAATGTAGCCAGAGGCGGAGGCGTCCCTCAGCTGACCCCTAAACAAATATATACTAGTTCAAAATCTACTCCAGCATTTAAAACAACATACAATTGAGCTAACCTCTCATGGGAAGTCAAGGTCAATCAACTTTCTCATAGACAATTGAGATCAGCTATTATACCAAAGTTCACTTTGCAATTAAGTTCAAATGGCAATGTTTTGTAACTAATAACTTGGTGAAAATATCACACCAAAAGGAATTAACTACTACATAAAAAATAACAAGAGAAACAATACAAATATTATTTGATATTGATATTTCATAAATCATTGGTAACAATATCGCTCGTAAATTACATAGGAAAACTTGTTGAACAGTGACTAACTAGTGTAAGGCTTCAACTAATGGTTATTGATAAGGGAACGTATCCAAAGAATAGTTCACAATCATAAAAGGTGAAATAATTGATTGTATTTCTTTAATAAATGTGTAATAATTGATCATAGTCCCCTTTATTCATCAATAAAATGTTATATTCAGTAGGATATATATCTCTCCCCATGGCTGACCCCGGGAGATGCATAACACTTGATAACAAACATCATGAGATTAAATACCGATCAAGGACCATCGCCAAATACTCAGATCCCTCGTGCATTACCATGGATTTTGTAAAAACTACACAATTGCTATCATTAGTGGATAAAAGTGCATTAGGTCAGCTTCTCTATGCACATTAGTGATTTTAATCTGTTTGTGTAACATCAGTGACTGTTTCGAATTAAGACAATATGGCGCTGTTAAAAGCTGTTAATCGTTTAAAATTCCTATAACTATTGTATGAAAAATACCGTTGTTGAAAACTTGAGATATGCTTCGTTTCCCTTCAGGAATAATTATCACATGTCATTACAACATAATGTTTCTTTTTCAATAATATTCAATAATGTGAATTTTTATCGCAATTGAAATTTCTCTCGTAAAAAACATCAATCTGTATTGTTGTCTAAGAATTTCCTTCATATCTTTATATAGCAGATCAATTATCATAATTTAAAAAACTGGAGATATGTTGGATACAGGAAAAAGACTGTAACCCAAAACAAAAATAACCGAAAGAATTCAACAGGACAACATACAGTGAGGGTGGTAAACTGGGTTATGTTCATGCAACATGTTTTGCCATTTTTATTTCAAGTGAAGGCGTGAAAAATGTTCATTATTCACTATGTGAAATCGGTAAAAAGATCAACGTGCAAGAAATTTTTAATTGTTCCTTCATCGTCATATGGCAATTTTATTACGCATCCTACCATGTGGATACCCTGCTCTGCATGCATGCTGATGTTGATGATGATGCTTTTACGCCCCTCTACAGTCTTAACCATTCAGGACAGGAACCAAGTTTATATACTATATGTCAAACTTTAAATTGTCTGATTTTTTACATAAAAGTTGTAATAGCATTACAATTCTTTTTGCTTTTGTCACTAGTCTGATTTTTTGCAAAGGGATACAACTCTAACCTAGGAGAAACTGTGTCCCTGTTTATACACTCTAACGAAAAAGAACATAAAAATTTGAAATACTTTTTGATTGTCATTTCATTTCATGTGTGTTTTGATTTATTCTGACATTTGCTTTTTAAATATTACTCAAATATGTTCATTAGTTCATTGTGATTACCAAGAATGTGGGTCAATACACCTTATCGCTAATCCTGGTTGACCAGGCCGTTTGAACTTTTGACGTCAACAACAATCACTTTTCCCTTGTGGCGTCAAATATTTTGTTTTATGACGTCAAAATTTTACAGGAACCTGTGTGATATCCAGTAATGGCGGACAAATAGCGATAAGGTGTATTATAAGAAAAATTTCAAACAACCAAACTTACTGTCATATTTCCTTTCAGTGATATGTGAAAATCTCTTATTTGGCAATTTATATTAAATAATTCACTTCTTGAAATGAACATGTGTATATATGTTTCAAGTTGAAATGACCAAAAACTTTTATATTATAATGTACTATGATCCTATACCCAAAACTTTAAAATTAAACCTGATACAGAACAGACAGATGAACTGACCTAAAAGCATAACGCCCCTCCAGTAGAACTGAAGTTTGTCTGCTAAAGTCTGAGCTTCATGACCCCAAATAACCCCCTTAAAGATGTCTAGACTACAGGCCAGAAGTTTAATGTTGTATATGGATTTGATTTATTTATGAATATTGTTATTTGCTATAAATATATATACTATTGTAAATTAAGCATTAAGAGAGCAGTGCAATTCAATTACTTATGTAACTATTACATTACTGTAATGACTTTTCAAAAGCATGCAAAGTTATGGTCAATTGCAAACACATTTTTCAATTCAAACTCTAACACAATCAACAAAATAGGTTAATTTTTTCCCCCAATACTAAAATAAATTTTGGTACATAAAATATCAAATAAAATTACATACCTTAAATAGAAAGAACAAAGATGCTATAAACTGATTTCATGTAAATCATAGTTACAGTTTTAAACCGAATGGCTTTTTTAATTGCATATATCAATAAAATGCACTTGATCTATGCTTTTGTTTATGCTATTTAGAATTCTTATGAACATCAAAGGCTTTATTGTGAACTTTTCTTCAGAGGAGAAGCTGATCATATAAAACATTAAGAGAGAAGATATAGCTTTGAGGCTAGACAATCAAAAATCATAAGTCCATTAAAAATCAGACAACAACATAGCCAAAAAGAAAGTTGAAAAGACAACAAATTATACAAAACATTATAAAGTAGATATAGGATGATGTGGTATGAGTGCCAATAAAACAATTCTCCATCCAAGTCACAATTTATAAAAGTAAACCATTATAGGTCAAGGTATGGTTGTCAACATGGAGCATAGGCTCACACCGAACAGCAAGCTATAATAAAAGGCCTAAAAAATTACTAATGAAAAACCATTCAAATGGGAAAACCAACCCTCTAATCTATATAAAAAAAACACTTACTCCATAAAATTAAGAGCTCTAATAGCAGACATTTACTTATTTCCCACCTGACATTCTAGCACAAAATTGACACAATGCAATGATAATATGTTTGATGGTGACAAAATATGGTTGTTTCAAGGGCAATAACTCCTATAAAGAGTCAACAGCTCGGATATTATGACACCATGTTGATTAATAGATGATAATATTCTGCTGACCATTTTTTTTTTACAACCCCCCTTTTTTTTTGGACAATCAGTGCATTTGAATGGGGACATACGGGTGGAACAACCTCCTGGGTTTGGAACCCCCTTTTTAAAATGGCTGTATGTGCCCCTGATTTCATGCTATAATATGTATCATATTGCAAGTTGGAAGTAAAAGACTTTTTCTAATGGAAAGGAATATATGAATTCAACATTAGGCCCCCCTTGACACAGACTGGACATTCATAGCAAGTTATACCAACCTTTAATATGTGTAAGTTGTTCCTTTGCATTCTCCATAATCTGACATTCATTATCCTATAACAACAGTTATCTCCCTTTGGAATAGTTCACTTAAGATCACAGTTATCTCCCTTTTGAATATTTCACTTAGATCCCAGTTACTTCCCCTTTCTAACCTCTTTTACTAAAAGAATCTGACACATTTAAATAAGTAAAGAATTTCATCAATTCTTTTATCCCTCCTACGATATTATTATCCTTAATTTCTAATCATATATATATATATATATATTCTGTTGAACAAAAGTCTGAAATAGTAACAGATTTGCAAGCGTGTGTATTACAAGTAAGAAATTGCATTTTTTTCCCATTCATACAAGATCAAAAATACTTCAAAGACTTAGCTAAATAAACGATAAGTGTGTGTGGGAAATCTAAACATCTAAATATATCCCAATTGATAATTTCAATTAAGTACAAAACAAACATCTGATTACATGAATAGGAACCATTAGGAATCACAGAATGTACATGTATTGGCTGCCAAAAACTACATGTTTTTTAAATCACTGTCATGAAAACTAAGCCAAAAGCACAATCAAAAGTTCTTCATGCATTTTGTGCCTGCATTATATACTTTTCATATTAAATGTACCTGCTGGTTTCAATGTGCAAACAATAAGTAATATTTAACTTGGAGTTCATAGTTTTTAATATTGCTGATATCCTGGAATAACTGGTCCATCAGGCATTGGATATAAGAGTAAAAATTGTATTTTTCCACATCAAAATTACAAAATTTTCAAAATCACTAATTCTAAAAAGACTCTTTACTTTTGAACTATGCAACACCTCTCTGACCTCTATGGGCTACAGGTATTTTATAAAATGATTTTCTATATCTGTTGCATCTATCAAGATCATAAGAAACTTCCGTATTTCATCACCTCCTATTTTCCTACTGAATACGATTTAGTGAAGCATTTTACGATGAATTAGACTTCCTGCCAATTAAGTTATCCTCCATTAAAAGACATTGTCACCAATTATTTTCATCAAAGTATCGTTAACGTTCCACGAAATTTGGTTACTGACAGCGCTTTACCTAATGATTTTTGTCACTCCTAATGGAGCTTTTTTCCCATTATAGCCAGCTTTAAGCAACAAGTCAATTCTTTTACCGTTATTGGCTTTGCTAAAATGCTTCAGCTTTGTAAAAATCCAGTTTACGTGGAAAAAATGTTTTGCTGGGTTTTTACTACTGCGAGAACCATTAAATCTCTTTAAATCACATCAGTCGTAATTGTATTTTCTCGTGCTTTCTGCCAAATGTCATCTTGCTTTGTGACAGTAATGGTATTATTTGAGACGACAAGTCATCTTCAATAGGAACAAAGTCCTGCAATTAGCCTTCATCTAAAGATCCTGGCTTTTTTTCCAAATTTGCTATTGAACGTTAAGAAATATTAAAAACTCACTTCCGATTTCAAGCACACAGAGAAAAAAAAAAATTCTTTTACTGCACACACAGTTCTGGAACATCATAATAGTCCTACATGGTTTAGTATGCAATTAGCATTATATTTTCATCTAAAGATCCTGGCTTTTTTTCCAAATTTGCTATTGAACGTTAAGAAATATTAAAAACTCACTTCCGATTTCAAGCACACAGAGAAAAAAAAAAATTCTTTTACTGCACACACAGTTCTGGAACATCATAATAGTCCTACATGGTTTAGTATGCAATTAGCATTATATTTTCATCTAAAGATCCTGGCTTTTTTTCCAAATTTGCTATTGAACGTTAAGAAATATTAAAAACTCACTTCCGATTTCAAGCACACAGAGAAAAAAAAAAATTCTTTTACTGCACACACAGTTCTGGAACATCATAATAGTCCTACATGGTTTAGTATGCAATTAGCATTATATTTTCATCTAAAGATCCTGGCTTTTTTTTCAAATTTGCTATTGAACGTTAAGAAATATTAAAAACTCACTTCCGATTTCAAGCACACAGAGAAAAAAAAAAATTCTTTTACTGCACACACAGTTCTGGAACATCATAATAGTCCTACATGGTTTAGTATGCAATTAGCATTATATTTTCATCTAAAGATCCTGGCTTTTTTTTTCCAAATTTGCTATTGAATGTTAAGAAATATTAAAAACTCACTTCCGAGTTCAAGAACACAGAGAAAAATACAAATTTCTTTTACTGCCACATAATTCTGGACCATCATTCCTACATAGTTTTGTAAGTATCAACATTATTCTTTAGGCGCTAATACACTGTAACGAGGAAGCTAACAAGAAACTATATCAAATAAACTAATTCCTTTAGAACAATCCTAATCCTACCAACAGTATGCAGAGTCATTCCGTCAAGCAGTTAGAAATCCACACTCTCTGAGTTAAATAAATATCCATGAACCAATATCTTTCAAACATTTTCTAATTTCTAATTCATCAAACTTTATATTTTAGCACAAATATCTATCAACATATTTAAACAATGTCACATTGCTATTTTTCAATTAACGTTTTTTTTTATCATTTCACTAAAATTGTACATGCCACCAGAACGTATTCTTTCCCTTACTCAATCTTCCAAAATGAAAATTTAAACATAAGTCTTGTAGATAATTACTTTGCACCTGAAATAGTACTGAATCACCTTAAATTAATAAAGCTCGGCAGGTAACTGTGTTACAATCAATTTACATAAGCTGTTGCTTCACAATTCCCTTGCTAATTAGTTTTTGTAGAGATCATCTAGAAACCCTATTGTGTCAATATCAGGATTAAGTCAAATTAATTTGTCATAAAATTCCATGGCATCACTGAACATTTTCTTACATTAATTTCTTTACCACGTAACCTGCTCATGTGCAAGACAGCATTGTAAAGACAGAAACTGCTAATGATTTAAAATAGCTGTTTATGGCACTGTAGATTATACTGGGGGGAAATTATTTTAACCAAAATGACATATTTATACATTATTAGTCTTTTCTTGACGATTTCCTGATTACACTATTACTCTTTCGTATTTACCGTAATTATTTGCTCTGGCAATCAAACAAAAGTTAATTTCTTGGATTCACTAGGAAAGAAAGATGCCATAAAATATAGTTTTGTCCACTCATTAATAGGGCAAGTCGTAGAAAATCTATGACACATCTTTAAGACTGTGCTAGATGAAAATTAGGTATCATATTTAATGAATGATTTCCAAGATAATTATTTGTTTAATTGAGAAAATTATAACTGTGCAATATAGACTGTGGATTCATACTTATTCGTTGAATACCAATTTTCGTGGATTTCGTGGAAAATATAAAAACCATATATTCTAATGCTCAATGAATTACAAATTTTCTTTATGCTTTGAATGCAGATCTATAGAGATTGGCAAAACAACGAAATCACATATCCACTAAAATGCAACTTTTTCTCAATCCTTGAAAATAAATACTGACGAAAATAAACGAATCCACAGTAAATATATTGAGATAAAATTTTGTCAAATTTTTTGGAGTAATCAAGTAAAATATGTATCGTAAAATTAATATACCGGTAAAGACTATGAAAAAACTATGTAAATTAAGTTTTTTATCCTTCATTGAACTTTTGATGTCGTCCCAAATAGGCTATCGAAAGCAAAAATATTCCTGAATCCCAAATTTTAAATCAAAAGTCATAAAACAAACTGAATTTACATTACTTATTTTATTATTTTAACAGCATTTAATTTAGATGCTGCAGAAAAAAATTAAAAATTAACCTGGTTAATTGGAAACCCAACAAGTTGATGAAACAAATTGAGTCACAGTTACGGTTAAAGGTAATTTAATTTAAGACATTAAGTGAGAAATTTTAAGTTATCTAATCTGCAAAAAACAACAAATTAATCAATCAATATAAATATCCATGGAGGCATGTTGTACTTTTAAGTCTATGAGACATCTACATATATGGAATAAGTATTGATCACTAATATGATTACTAAACGAGGATGAGAGGTGAACGACTTTAGATAACTGTATCAGGAAATACGCCATGACTCAATCAGAAGCATCTATCCAAAATATGATAAATAACGCTTAATCTTAATGACGTAATCATAAAAACAAACACTGCCAAATTTAGACAAACAACTTCCTATGGATAATGATGGCTGCCGATAAGCAGAATTCTATGGTAAAGTTATCCGTAAAATGATCAATCATCATTTAAATACAAAACATCGGACAGACAGCGAGTTTGAACTTATGTTCCGTCATTTGTCAAATCCAGAATATCTTAAAGGATCAACTGTGTGTTTTATTATAGCGTTGTTTTTCGATCTTGGTCTGGAGACTGTTCCCCTTAATTTAAATTAATCTTATATGGAGTTTGACTATTCTCAGAGCAGATCTATCAAATGACAAACTATTGGTTTAAATATTCTAAGAGCAGATTTATCAAACAGCAGAATCATTCAAGTTCTCTCCTGAGAACAACAATAAAGAAAGAATGTATCTTTATTAGAATTAATTATGTCCCTTTAATTTATTCATTTTCAAATATGGCTTTTCTAAAATTCACACATGGTTCAGATTGGACATTAGTATATATATATAGTAGCGATTAGAATTTACTTATGATTTGTTTTTTAGTGCATCTATATTTCATTTATATGTGGTTTTAATTTTACTATTGTCTGTATTTGCTCTTTTCAATTAAAATTGAAGTAAATGAAGATACATGTAATTATATATACAATTTCATTTTTTAAAATATGACAATTTTTATTTTTTTTGTACAAATTTTGAGTCTTCGAAGAATTCTACTTGGAGTAAGGAGTTTTAACCAATGAATTTCAAATCAATGCAGTACAAAATTTATAGGCTATGCCCAGGACCTTGTAAAAACCGTAAAGCTAATGTTCATCAAAATATTAAGTTTCCTCAATCCAACAAAATTGGTTACCATAAAATAAGTAGAATTCACACTATAATATAAGTTATATGGTTCGCTACTGACCCCCTACGGATCCATAGAGGGTTAGTAAAATCCATAGGGGGCGAGGCCGGAGGCCGAGTCCCCTATGAATTTTATTCACCCTCTATGGATCCCTAGGGGTCAGTAGTTAACCGTATAACGAATTTATCAGACGCTGGACTTTTTCTGCGGCGTTTTGTTGAAAAATAAACAATGAAACACAACAACATTAATAGATGACGTGCAATTAACGCGTCATGAACCCCATATGAAACTTACTAAACCCCATACGGTCTCATAGGGGGTCACCACGTGACGGCATTTAACCAATCACAACGTGATAATTCATCTGTGATCCGATAATTAAGCTATATTATTTGACTACACAGCTACTTTTGCATAGGTACTATTTCTGTACTTAAAAATTGTAGTACTGTAATATTCAGTACTATTTTGTTACTCTAAAATTATTGTAATATTTAGGTACCTGTATTTTATAGTACTTTATTTTTACTTGAAATTTAGGTACTACAGATTTTTGGTTACTAACGTTACATTTTCAGCATTTTGAAAGTTTTTAATTCTATTTCAAATCTCTTAAAGTTATGATTTTCAATCATGGAATATTGAATTATTTCTGTACCAAAATATTTAGTACAAATCAAGTACTGTTAAATACAAGTACATAAATATTTCAATAGTTTTAAAGTAAAGAAATAGTACTAAATATTAAAAGTAAATTTCCAGTACTGCATTTTTTTAGTACAGAAATAGTACCTATGCAAAAGTAGCTGTGTACCCGTAATGTCAGCAATGGTTATCCATCAAGTCAGAATTCAGTAAGTCTTTTTGTACTCTTTGATTCAGACTGATGATGGAAACAAATCTGAATATCCAATTTGTAAAATGGAATATATGTATAATTAAAGGTTTGCAATTTATTGATAATAAATATGATTAGTTTGAATCCTAATGTTATATTTCAAATGTCAATTTCACAATAACTTGAAGCCATATACTACATATTTATCAAACAATCACCTTATCTATTATTTATTAAATATAAAGCTTTTTACATATTGAACATATATTTTCTGAATGTTATATACGACCAAATCAAAAATCATAATTTGCTCATAAATTCTACTTAAAAGTAATCCTTGCTCATCAAAATATCATAAATTCACCAAATGAGAGTGCCATGTTCAACTCTATTTTACCAACTTTATGCTGATTAAAAAAAGAAAGACCGATTTCCCATGCCAAATTACAAAGTAAAATAAGCCTATCTTTATCATAGAACTCATTGATTTCCGATAGAAAAATATAGATTACAGAACTACAAATGTCTTTTTTGTCATATTTTTCTTATAAAAAAATCAAAGCATGAAATGAATTCTTTTGATAACGACAACAAAAAGAGTTTCAGAAGAAGATGAATTAAAGAATCACTTTACTATGTGTATTAAAATCATGAATTAAAGCATCACTAATACTATGTGTATCAAAATCATGAATTAAAGCATCTTGTTACAGTGTATTACTGCAAACCATGTAAAGTAGCTATTACAGTTCTGAGTATTCTTTGATATTCTTCATAAATATTACAGAAAATACACCAATAGTAAAGAAATGCAATCTTTCCATGAAATTTTGCAAAATATTACGGTACTTAAAAGAAGGTTTATTTTTTTAAGAAACCAAAATATAAGAACTAGCTTGTTACTGTATAGTAAATCATAAAACTTCCTAAGAACTAAAATTACATGATATTTGTTCCATTTTCATTAAAAAAAAATAATTCTGGAACAAAACACCCTATAAAATGGGTTCCTAGAAAGACTGATACCTGTACAATTGAGAGACTAGTAAATTATATACCACATCTTTGTTACCTATACATATATATATAACAGGTTTAATTGTTAATGCCTCAGTGAATTTTAAGAAAGTCAACCCTATCAAAATGTACCCATGGTTGATTGACCATGATTATCATCATTTACCATTTATAACCATAATCAAACCACCTTTGGATGTGCTTACACCATGGTCAACTATAATTTTCCTTCTTGTTGACCATGGTTATGATAGCTCACCATTTTATGAACCATGGGCAAACCATCTTTGGATGTGCTTACACCATGGTCATCTATAATTTTCCTTCTTTGTGACCATGGTTGACCATGGTTATGATAGCTCACCATTTTATGAACCATGGGCAAACCATCTTTGGATTTGCTTAACACCATGGTCAACTATAATTTTCCTTCTTTGTGACCATGGTTGACATAAAAGAAGATGTGGTATGATTGCTGATGAGACAACTCTAGTTTTCCACCTTTGAGATTATGGTTGACCATGCTCATACATCTGATGATATTTAACAAAGCTCAAATCTCAAGTAGTCACATGGTTTTTCTTTCTTTGTGACCATGGTTATCATCATTTACCATTTATAATCATGGTCAAACCATGGTTGGATAAGCTTTACACCATGGTTAAACCATGGTTGGATGAGCTTTACACCCTGGTCAAACCATGGTTGGATAAGCTTTACACCATGGTTAAACCATGGTTAAACGAGCTTTACATCATGGTCAAACCATGGTTGGATAAGCATTACACCATGGTCAAACCATGGTTGGATGAGCTTTACACCCTGGTCAAACCATGGTTGGATAAGCTTTACACCATGGTTAAACCATGGTTAAACGAGCTTTACATCATGGTCAAACCATGGTTGGATAAGCATTACACCATGGTCAAACCATGGTTGGATAAGCATTACACCATGGTCAAACCATGGTTGGATGAGCTTTACACCCTGGTCAAACCATGGTTGGATGAGCTTTACACCATGGTCAAACCATGGTTGGATGGGCTTTACATCATGGTCAAACCATGGTTGGATAAGCATTACACCATGGTCAAACCATGGTTGGATGAGCTTTACACCCTGGTCAAACCATGGTTGGATAAGCATTACACCATGGTCAAACCATGGTTGGATGAGCTTTACACCTTGGTCAAACTATGGTTGGACGAGTTTTACACCATGGTCAAACCATGGTTGGATAAGCATTACACCATGGTCAAACCATGGTTGGATGAGCTTTACACCATGGTCAAACCATGGTTGGATAAGCATTACACCATGGTCAAATCATGGTTGGATGAGCTTTACACCATGGTCAAACCATGGTTGGACGAGTTTTACACCATGGTCAAACCATGGTTGGATAAGCATTACACCATGGTCAAACCATGGTTGGATGAGCTTTACACCATGGTCAAACCATGGTTGGATGAGCTTTACACCATGGTCAAACCATGGTTGGACGAGCTTTACACCATGGTGAAACCATGGTTGGATGCACTTTACACCATGGTCAAACCATGGTTGGATGAGCTTTACACCATGGTCAAACCATGGTTGGATAAGCTTTACACCATGGTCAAACCATGGTTGGATGAGATTAACACCATGGTCAAACCATGGTTGGATGAGCTTTACACCATGGTCAAACCATGGTTGGATAAACTTTACACCACGGTCAAACCATGGTTGGATAAGCTTTACACCATGGCCAAACCATGGTTGGATGAGCTTTACACCATGGTCAAACCATGGTTGGATGCACTTTACACCATGGTCAAACCATGGTTGGATGAGATTAACACCATGGTCAAACCATGGTTGGATGAGCTTTACACCATGGTCAAACCATGGTTGGATAAGCTTTACACCATGGTCAAACATTGGGTGTGTTTGGATATACGCCTGAGGCGGCCTATGGTTACCAATAGGTACCTATGGTTTGATATTTTGTGTATAAAATATCAAACTATAGGTACCTATGGGTAACCATAGGCTGCCTCAGGTGTATATCCAAACACACCCCATGTTTGGATGAGCTTTAATTCATGGTCAAACCATGGTTGGATGAGATTAACACCATGGTCAAACCATGGTTGGATGAGCTTTACACCATGGTCAAACCATGGTTGGATAAACTTTACACCATGGTCAAACCATGGTTGGATGAGCTTTACACCATGGTCAAACCATGGTTGGATGAGCTTTACACCATGGTCAAACCATGGTTGGATAAGCTTTACACCATGGTCAAACCATGGTTGGATGAGATTAACACCATGGTCAAACCATGGTTGGATGAGCTTTACACCATGGTCAAACCATGGTTGGATGAGATTAACACCATGGTCAAACCATGGTTGGATGAGCTTTACACCATGGTCAAACCATGGTTGGATAAGCTTTACACCATGCTCAAACCATGGTTGGATAAACTTTACACCATGGTCAAACCATGGTTGAATAATAAGCTTTACACCATGGTCAAACCATGGTTAGATGAGCTTTACAACATGGTTAGATGAGCTTTACACCATGGTTGGATGAGCTTTACACCATGGTCAAACCATGGTTGGATAAACTTTACACCATGGTCAAACCATGGTTAGATGCACTTTACATCAGTCAAACCATGGTTGGATGCACTTTACAGCATGGTCAAACCATGGTTGGATGCACTTTACTCCATAGTCAAACCATGGTTGGATGCACTTTACACCATGGTCAAACCATGGTTGGATGCACTTTACACCATGGTCAAACCATGGTTGGATGCACTTTACACCATGGTCAAACCATGGTTGGATGCACTTTACACCATGGTCAAACCATGGTTGGATGCACTTTACACCATGGTCAAACCATGGTTGGATGCACTTTACACCATGGTCAAACCATGATTAGATGCACTTTACATCAGTCAAACCATGGTTGGATGCACTTAACATCAGTTAAACCATGGTTGGATGCACTTTACACCATGGTCAAACCATGATTAGATGCACTTTACATCAGTCAAACCATGGTTGGATGCACTTTACATCAGTCAAACCATGGTTGGATGCACATTACACCATGGTCAAACCATGATTAGATGCACTTTACACCATGGTCAAACCATGGTTGGATGCACTTTACACCATGGTCAAACCATGGTTGGATGCACTTTACACCATGGTCAAACCATGGTTGGATGCACTTTACACCATGGTCAAACCATGGTTGGATGCACTTTACACCATAATCAAACCATGATTAGATGCACTTTACATCAGTCAAACCATGGTTGGATGCACTTTACACCATGGTCAAACCATGGTTGGATGCACTTTACTCCATGGTCAAACCATGGTTGGATGCACTTTACACCATGGTCAAACCATGGTTGGATGCACTTTACACCATGGTCAAACCATGGTTGGATGCACTTTACACCATGGTCAAACCATGATTAGATGCACTTTACATCAGTCAAACCATGGTTGGATGCACTAAACACCATGGTCAAACCATGGTTGGATGCACTTTACACCATGGTCAAACCATGGTTGGATGCACTTTACATCATAGTCAAACCATGGTTGGATGCACTTTACACCATGGTCAAACCATGATTAGATGCACTTTACATCAGTCAAACCATGGTTGGATGCACTTAACACCATGGTCAAACCATGGTTGGATGCACTTAACACCATGGTCAAACCATGGTTGGATGCACTTAACACCATGGTCAAACCATGGTTGGATGCACTTTACACCATGGTCAAACCATGGTTGGATGCACTTTACATCATAGTCAAACCATGGTTGGATGCACATTACACCATAGTCAAACCATGGTTGGATGCACTTTACACCATAGTCAAACCATGGTTGGATGAGCTTTACACCATAGTCAAACCATGGTTGGATGCACTTTACACCATAGTCAAACCATGGTTGGATGCACTTTACACCATGGTCAAACCATGATTAGATGCACTTTACATCAGTCAAACCATGGTTGGATGCACTTTACACCATGGTCAAACCATGATTAGATGCACTTTACATCGGTCAAACCATAGTTGGATGCACTTTACATCAGTCAAACCATGGTTGGATGCACTTTACACCATGGTCAAACCATGATTAGATGCACTTTACACCATGGTCAAACCATGGTTGGATGCACTTTACACCATGGTCAAACCATGGTTGGATGCACTTTACACCATGGTCAAACCATGGTTGGATGCACTTTACATCAGTCAAACCATGGTTGGATGCACTTTACACCATGGTCAAACCATGGTTGGATGCACTTTACACCATAGTCAAACCATGGTTGGATGCACTTTACATCATAGTCAAACCATGGTTGGATGCACTTTACATCAGTCAAACCATGGTTGGATGCACTTTACACCATGGTCAAACCATGGTTAGATGTAATTTACACCATGGTCAAACCATGGTTGGATGCACTTTACACCATGGTCAAACCATGGTTGGATGCACTTTACACCATGGTCAAACCATGATTAGATGCACTTTACATCAGTCAAACCATGGTTGGATGCACTTTACACCATGGTCAAACCATGGTTGGATGCACTTTACTCCATGGTCAAACCATGGTTGGATGCACTTTACTCCATGGTCAAACCATGGTTGGATGCACTTTACTCCATGGTCAAACCATGGTTGGATGCACTTTACATCAGTCAAACCATGGTTGGATGTAATTAACACCATGGTCAAACCATGGTTGGATGCACTTTACACCATGGTCAAACCATGGTTGGATGCACTTTACACCATGGTCAAACCATGATTAGATGCACTTTACATCAGTCAAACCATGGTTGGATGCACTTTACACCATGGTCAAACCATGGTTGGATGCACTTTACTCCATGGTCAAACCATGGTTGGATGCACTTTACTCCATGGTCAAACCATGATTAGATGCACTTTACATCAGTCAAACCATGGTTGGATGTACTTTACACCATAGTCAAACCATGGTTGGATGCACTTTACATCATAGTCAAACCATGGTTGGATGCACTTTACATCATAGTCAAACCATGGTTGGATGCACTTTACATCAGTCAAACCATGGTTGGATGCACTTTACACCATGGTCAAACCATGGTTGGATGCACTTTACATCATAGTCAAACCATGGTTGGATGCACTTTACATCATAGTCAAACCATGGTTGGATGCACTTTACATCAGTCAAACCATGGTTGGATGCTCTTTACACCATGGTCAAACCATGGTTGGATGCACTTTACATCATAGTCAAACCATGGTTGGATGCACTTTACATCATAGTCAAACCATGGTTGGATGCACTTTACATCAGTCAAACCATGGTTGGATGCACTTTACACCATGGTCAAACCATGGTTGGATGCACTTTACATCATAGTCAAACCATGGTTGGATGCACTTTACATCATAGTCAAACCATGGTTGGATGCACTTAACACCATGGTCAAACCATGGTTGGATGCACTTTACATCATAGTCAAACCATGGTTGGATGCACTTTACATCATAGTCAAACCATGGTTGGATGCACTTTACATCATAGTCAAACCATGGTTGGATGCACTTTACATCAATCAAACCATGGTTGGATGCACTTTACACCATGGTCAAACCATGGTTGGATGTACTTTACACCATGGGTTTGGTATCTTGGCCTCTCTTTTACAGTAAGGTGTTTAAACTAACAAGCAATTCTTGACAGAAATCTATCAGAAATCAAAATCGGTCAGATAAACACAAAAAGAAACTTGCAAATGTTGCTGTGGCATAGACAGTACTAAGATCCTTTTTCTTTTATTATTAACAAATTTATTGAACAATCTGGCTTATTTATAAAGATTTGTCTTGCAGCATTCAATCTTCAACAAGTGGATGTAATCTGCATCCAACAGGCTCTTGAGAGATGTAATCTGCATCAGATAAATGCTTGTCAACAAAACATTTTGCCTGACTTCCTTTAAAGGATGTTTATGGATCAGTCAGAACATGCCACAAATACAATTAATTTCATGTTTTTTATTGTCTGAAGTCTAATTCTTATCAGAACTTAGTGATCATGTGATTAGAATGATTGACAAAAAGATGGACGATTACTTGGAAATGAAAGTTCCGCATTGATTTGATCTCCACAAGAGAGAAAAACAAATTGATGATCGTTGTCCAATTCATTTGATCAATAACCAAGATCTATTAGGATAAAAACAAACAAAACATTGAATTTCGCCGATATATGCCAAAATTGTTATGACAGATAAACAAATTATTTATGGATTCAATCTTATTATTTGAGTACCTTAATTTTCTTCGGTTTCATAGGTTAGGGTTAAGCATAAGAGCTGTACTGTATAGTGACCTTACATTCAAGTCATTCGTCCCTTGTGGTGGATTTTAAGTTGTTTGATCAGCAATTATAGCATATCTTCTTACTTTTTACATAAATTCAAGTTTTCAACAAAATACCAATTTCTTGGAATTTTAAGGTATAGCAAAATTTGTGAAAAGTACATATTTAAGTGTCAGATCGAGTTCATCTTATTGTCAAGTTCATTGGATTACATTGAAGCCACAGTCAGCAGCTCTTACTACATAATTCATTAAAATAAACATATATAAAGTCCAAATACCACATTAGGAAATTCAATTTTCTATAAATAATTAAAATCATCAACAAAATCTTTGTGCGTAATTCTGTAAGCTGTAACGGTTAAAAGAATCAATTGAGGGAATACTGTTTACATCATACAACAGCAGACGAACGACAATAAATTCATACATTTATTGAATTACGTCAGATAGTCGCATGATTAATGTGATTTCTGCTTTATTATTCATTGAATTTTCTTCTTTATGAAAAGTATCAATAGAGAAAATGGTCATCCATGTTAAGTGAGGTCAGCGCTTTGTCGATTTGTCTGGAGTTTTACTTTTGATTCTCAAACATGATTGGTCTTCTGCTTTCAACAATTTAAAAGCCTACTCAGGATATGAATGGCTATACATTCAGACAAAAGTCATAAATCATTGGTAAAACCATTTATATTGTACAAACACCATGTAAAACTTTCCTATGAAAACATGTTGGATCAAAATCGTTGAAATTTATTATTTTGTTTCCATTTATAACCAGAAATATTACGTAACAGAAGGAACAATCATAAGATTTAATATTCCATATAGCAATTTACACGATTTCTTAATTACACTTTCAATGATGTTTTGTCATTTCTAATTACGAATTTCTGACAATCGGATGAAGAATTTCTAACAATTGGAGGAAAAATTTCTAAGAATCGGAGGAAACGCAAAAAAGTGTTGACAAAATTACATCAATTTTATAGGTTGTTTTGTACCTAGTTAAATTTACCAGCTATGTAAAAAAAAATACACTGATGTGAATTGTAAGACAGCTGGTTACACCCACATCATTTGGTCTCTGGTGGTTGATTATAGGTTGTCTGATTGGCAACTAAGGACATCTTATTATTTTACATGTACCTGTATATATAAAGATAAACCATAAATTCAAGTTTTCAACAAAATACCAATTTCTTGAGGGCATAACAAAATTTGTGAACAGTACATATTCAAGTATCAGAGTTCATCTTATTGTCAAGTTCGTTTGATTACATTGAAGCCACAGTCAACAGCTCTACACAATTCATTAAAATAACACAATTTCTAACCATCTGAGTAAACACAAAAAGGTATTGTAAAGATTATTGTGGATTCATTTATTTTCGTGGGGACCAATTTTCGTGGATTGAGACTAACTTGCATTTTCGTGGATATTTGATTTCGTGGTTATGTCAATGTCTGCATAGAACCTTATAGATAATTTGTAATTCGTTTAACATTTAAATTTGTGGTTTATCTGTTCCCACTAAAAACCACAAAATTTGGTACCACATGAAAAATAATAAATCTACAGTACATCAATCAAGGTTGTGATGTACCTCAGTTTAAATTTACATATATATAAAAACAAATACACATATATTCATATGATATATGTAAATAATCTTTGTATGATAATACTTGGGGGTCTCGGTGGCCAAGTGATCTTTAAATAAAGTAGTGAAACTATTGTGTCACAAGGTACTGTCTAATGAAATTCAACACTGAGGTTTTAAGTTTCAATCTCACAAGTGAGGCAGGTGAACTCGACTTCAACCTTAATATACTACGATAGTCTTTGCTGAAGGTTAGTAGTTCTATTTGGGCACAGCACCTTTCTTCAACCAACAAATACTGACCGCCAAGAAATAGCACAATCGTGTTGAAAGTGGCATTTAACACCAACCAATCAATCTATGATAACAGATTACTTCAAAATGTTTATTTTTCATTCTTCTCACTAACTGGGAAAGAAAAATTTGCAATAACACTAAATTGTAACCATGAAAGCCTCTATACATTTGAAAACAAATTGTCATTGGGTTGCTGGCAGCCCTCTGATTGAAAACATATTTTTTTCTATTCCTTTTGGGTTTTTTTGACAGAATTTAGTAGGGTCACACGTAAATGAAGCTCGCGATGACAAACTGCCAATATCCTCCACAAAATGAAAAAATTAACCTCAAAACAAATTTTCTAAAAATTGTATACTACAGTTCTACCTTAAAAGTACATTGGACAATAAAATCCTCTTTAATTCTCCATTAAGGTTAGCAAAATATTGTTTTACATTTATTCAGGAAAACTTTCCAATCCAAATTGAACGTACTCAATCAATAGTCACCTAAAAGATTACTTACAAATACAAATTACTTTTCAATGACAATACGATTAACAAATAGCCTGACTTAATTAAGCAAGAGAAAACTTCCAAATAACATCTAAGGCCACGGTTTTTTAATTTGTTGGTTTACGGATTTTCCCCATGAAAAAGTCGGGTCGGTCGGTCGGGGGAAAAAAAAGAAAAAAAATCATCTATGAAGACAAAAAAATATGCAAAATCAATATATATTTCGCCTTTCTAGCAATATGTTTGTTATGCTATTTTATCATCATTTCTAAAATTTTAGTTCGATGAAATATTATTGCTCAGCTGTTATAAACTACGCATGACATTGTCTAGTAATTTACAGTAAAAAAAGGGGATGCACGGACAAAGACGAAATTAAATCATCATTTCAGAAACAAGAAAAATAGATTCGCGTAGCTCTTAATCAATTCCAGAAAACTTGGTAAATAATGATCTTCATGCAAGCACGAAAACTGATAAAGAAAAAATGCATAAACGTCGTACGAAAATAAGTTTCAACACACGTGTCAAAAACCTAATAGAATCGTCCACTGGAAAAACGAGGTTAATCTGTTAATTGTCTTGCATTCCCGTTTTTTTATCCAAATGAACGACATTTTTTTTATTACCTATAAAAACAAGAAAATTCCTAATGATTTGTTAATATTCAGTTCTTTAATTTGATGCCTTCACCCTGTCCACATTTGGACAAGTCTATTTCTATGAGATGATGCATCTTACGGACTGATGACAAATAAGGTAAACGAACTTATTGTGTAATTGGTTTTAAACACAAGTTTCGTTCCGCAAAATTATTTGCGCAAACGACATTTCAAGGTCAGTTATAATTGATTTGTCTATATTTAGAAACATAAACTGGAAGGTTTTTTTTCACACCAGAAAGTGTTGTCAATTTTGTTAGTGATTAATGCATTTCATTTCCGGAAAAAAAATATTTTAATTATTTTTCAGGGATAATTGCATTTGTTAAAGTCATAAGAAACCTCAAATGATAAAAAAAATAATGCATATGTTTTTTTATACTCAATGGATAGTTTTCATTATAAAACTTATGTACATATACTTTTTTCTGAAGAAAATTCTTTAATTAATTCACATTTAGAAGAAGTTAACTTTATTTTCATTGCTTCCGTCCAGGAAGCAATTCCCACCGACAAATTTTCCGCATGCAAAGTGACCTCAGTGTGACCCATCTCGTAAGGCAGAAACCATTTGATTTTCTGGGGGGGGCTATGGTTTTTTTTTCTGGACAAAATTTTAGCATTAAATATAGTGGCAGCAGAGGGTGAAACAAACAATTTTTTTTTTCTCAGAATCAAAAACAAATTATTTTTTTCTCCAAAAACTGGAAACAAACTTTTTTTTCCAAAAAAAACCATAGCCCCCCCCCCCCCAGAAAATCAAATGGTTGCTGCCTAAAAATCCAGTGATCACAATACGCATGGATGTCCTTAAAATAAACTTTTATCTATATTTACATGTTAAACAGGTGCTCAATTTCAGTGCTTTTTGTTGATTTTCTGTCGATTGTTGACAAACAGGTGACAATCGTTAAACTTCAGCTTCAAAACACGAAATTTAATTACCTGCCATATTTTCACAACAACACTGACCGATTGAAAAAAAAATTGACGATTATACGAAATTTACACGAAAAAAATAATAAATTCGTGCACAGAAGACTAAGTTTATGATGTTTGTATTCATTGGTTCAAGAATTGGAAGAACATTATTTTTCACTGGTCACTCATTTCTTATGACTTTAAGGTCGGGGGGAATAAAAAAGCGTGAAAAGTGAATTTTATTTTTATTCTGGAAATCAGCAAAATCGGGTCGGCGGATCCGTAAACCAATAAATTAAAAAATCCTGGCCTAAACTTTTTGGCATATATCGATAGTTTTTGAATGCAATATGTTTTTTTCTTTGAATTTTAAACATTATTAATTTTTTTTAATTAATAATGTACTGTTCATGCAATGATTCATATTATTAATTAACTTTTATTTTAAGACAAAATTGGTTACATTCATACAAACAAGTAATTATTTAATAAAGAATTATTTTTGAATCCCTGAAAATTGATAAAAGAGGGACGAAAGATATCAAAGGGACAGTCAAACTCATAAATCTAAAACAAACTGACAACGCCATGGCTAAAAATGAAAAAGACAAACAGAAAAACAATAGTACACATGACACAACATAGAAAACTAAAGAATAAACCATACGAACCCCACCAAAAACTAGGGGTGATCTCGGGTGCTCCGGAATGGTAAGCAGATCCTGCTCCACATGTGGCAAGGGACCCGTCGTGTTGCTTATGTGATTACAAATCCGGTAAATAGTCTAATTCGGTAGGTTACATTCATGAAAGGGAAGGGGATTGTAGTTACGACGTAAGGAACATATCCGATATCATTTGTGAAACGGTTATTCCATAACGGTCAACCAACTCGTGATGGCGTCCATAAAATTTACGAAGGGATGATTTCAACTTCACCATTTGGAACTCTTGGTTTAATAGCTTCCTTGTGAGCAGTAACCCTCTATCAAGAAAATCATGATAGGAAATGCAAGCACGGGAATATCGTATCAATTGGGAGATATATACCCCGTATGATAACATGCATGAGTATGATGAAAAGCAACCTTATAAAATAGAATAAGTTTTGCATGCATTAAAATTTTCTGTAAATTCTAAAAATGCAGATTCTTAAATTTTCTTTATACTCAAACACAGGTATTTTGATTTTTAGAAACTTTCTGAGACAGGCACAAAAAGAGGCAGGGTTTATATAAACATGTTTTAATTGTCATATCTCAACCCAGTTCCCCTATACCTCAGGCCAATGTAGAATAAACAAACACATAGCAATAGGCACTGTAAAACTCTGTTCAAAAGAAGTCTGAGTCCACATGATAATTCATTATGGTTATTAAAAAGAAAATTAAAAATTATCACACACAAATTCATACAAATCGTCATTACTTCACATAACTGTTGAATGTTTCAAACTTTATTTTAGGTTGAGATTCCTCTGATGTCTGACAGGTGTTTTTTTTAGAAGTTGATCAGGGGCCTTAGACGGGATCAACTAGTCCTAGTAAAGAAAAGGCAGTTAGACATCATAGAAATCTTGGACTACTTATATAAAGTTGTGACAATGGCTGCCTTGTAAATTTAAGTCCTTTGTTTTATATGAAATAAATCCTGTCTTACAATAGATTTAATTTTCAAATAAAGATCGATACATGATACATAACCTTGCATTCCACAGCAAAATATAATAAAATAGGTCTTTTAAATTTTTTCAAGCATTTGTAGGCATTTAAATTTTAAAAAGGCTAGCAAAACAAAATAAATGTTTCTCAATATAACCTGGCTACGGTAATAATTCTTTTATCATTTTTTTTTTTATCTTTATAATAATTTAATAAGTTAATATTCCATTATGATTTGATCTCCACTGAAAAAGCTTAATTTATAGCAAAATGTGTAATTTAAAGTTTCTGTACCAAATTGAAACAGCAGCAATATCCGTTATTGTGGCCATCAAGTTGTGTGTATTATTTTATATCTAACTCCAATTTTGATTGGTCTTCATTCTTAAAAATCCTTTTCTGTTTACTGTGTAATGGGTCAGGGAGTCCATATATATAACATAATTTAATACATCATTATCATACATTTAAGCTATACTAAATTGATGTTTACAAAATAACGTAATAGCTTCGGCCTTTTAAAATTTTATCTTAAGTAAATACTACAAATAAAATGGCGACTAACCTAATGTTGTCACATTCAATAAGGAAAGGACAAACTGCCATTCTCTGTCAATTGTGTGAAAATGAACCAAAACTTAAGTGGAAGTGTTTAGAATGTGGATTGATGATGTGTCAAAGATGTTGTGATAAAGTGCATCCAAAGTTTCCGTCAGCTAAGGACCATACAATTATAGATATAAGAGATATCAGTAAACACGAGACAGAATCTAAACCAAAACTAGATTTTGCAACGTTAGTCTGCAGAAACCATACAACACAGAAGTGCTGCATGTTCTGTAAATCTTGTGACGATATTGTGTGTCCAGAGTGTATCGAAAAAATTCATACAAGACATGATTTAATAGAAATCAGTAAAGGATATGACCTAAAAGTAGCAAAATTCAGAAAAGAACAGAAAAATATTGATTCCGCAATTCACAGCATCACAAATGGAGCAGCAGAACTGTGCAAAATAAAACACCTAGAACAAGCTAGTTGTAAAAGAACAAGACAAGAAATACTGAGTTATGAAAAAGTTTTATCAGATGCTGTGAACGAACATATAAATAAACTTTTAAATGAAGTTGATTTAAAGAGAGAAGATGTGGTCAAATCAATTGATGAAGAGGAAAAGAAGGCGTATGAAACTTGTCAAACTTTAACCAAACAAAAAGAACATGTAAATAATTTATTGCAATCACATACTGGGGAGAAATTTTTCTCGACTCATGATACCTTTGAGCAATTCAATCAGCTGAATAAACTAGTGAATACAACATTTGATCATGTCCATGAGTTTGTTCCAGGAGACAAAACAATTATTCCCAATTTGGCTGGTTCTCTGAAGAGTGTCAGTAGTCTATACAATCCAGTTCCTCAAGTAATACAACGATATACAACAGAGGTCCAAAGATGTGACAATCTCATTGCCTGCATTGATGGTTCATTCTGGATAAATGATGCTGATATGAAACAGTTACAGAAATTCAATCCAACAGAAAAAGTAATGAAAGTCATATCAAACTTTAACATTGAACTTCATGATATGTGTTTGATGCCTAATGGAGATTTACTACTCTGTACTTTTCAAGGCATAAAGGTTATACCAGTAGGCACAGAAGAAATAAAAGATTCTCCTTACATCATATCACCATTCGAACCCATCATCTGTGTTCATGTTACCTATGACAATAAAGTTATGGTTGGTGTACATGTCGCCCAAGAAGGACCAAGTAACTTAGTTATAGTCATGGACCATTCAGGAAAACAGGAACAAGTTTACGAATATGACAATAACAGCAAACCATTATTTACTTTTCCTTTTCGTATCCATAGTAACAAGTTAAATGTTATTGGTGTTATAGACCACAAAGCTGATGATACCATAGGGAGGATTGTTGTTTTAGACCAAGGAGGTATGCTAAAAAATATCTACACTGGCCATCCAAAGATAAATAGTGATGACAATCCTTTCGAACCATTTGACATTTCATCCACAGCATCAGATAACTTTCTTATACTAGAACGTAAGAATCGCTCCTTACACATACTAAACAGCCATGGTAACATGTTAACCTTCTATAACTTGAAAGAGATGAGAATACATTTTAGTTTATCTATCAGCATCTCTGGATATTTATTTATCGGAGAGGTTAAATCAATAAAAAGTAAAGTAAATGCCAAAATATGCAAAATTGATAATTTAGTGTGGTAGACTGGGAAGGATGAAGTGACTGTAGTAAAAATAATTGAGAGGGACATTACGATAAGGGAATGAGCATTCAACTTTGAAAATGGGGGCGGGGAATGATTGGGTATCAACAAACAATATGATCTTTGGTTGATATAAAACAAATTATTAGAATGAAAGAAAAAAAATATATATTATCAAACACCTTCCCCCCTTCAAAGTTAAATGGTTGTTCCCTTGGATGGGTCCAGTTAACAAAATCAATAACTTGTGTGGAAGTCTGAGAAGGTCTGAAAGTGTACCCTTTAATAATTTATTAATTAAAAATTATCAATATAAAGTTCCAAAATCTGACTTTAGAATTTGAGGTATTGTATCAATAAAATGAATATGGCAGTGAGTTGCAAGTAAACAGGGTCAAACATAAATTCTTCTACTGATATTCTTTTACTCTTTCCAAAAATTAATAATCTGCATCAGACTTGACTTTTGTTTCTAGTTTAGCAATTTGTTCCTGGACACAATAACTAGAGGCTCTAAAGAGCCTGTGTCGCTCACCTTGGTCTATGTGAATATTAAACAAAGGACTCAGATGGATTCATGACAAAATTCTGTTTTGGTGATGGTGATGTGTTTGTACATCTTAATTTACTGAACATTCTAGCTGCTTACAATTATCTCTATCTATAATTAACTTGGCCCAGTAGTTTCAGAGGAGAAAATTTTTGTAAAAGATTACTAAGATTTATGAAAAAATGGTTAAAACTTGACTATAAAGGGCAATAACTCCTAAAGGGGTCAACTGACTATTTCAGTCATGTTGACTTATTTGTAGATCTTACTTTGCCAACATTTATTGTTTTTTACAGTTTATCTTTATCTATAATAATATTCAAGATAACCAAAAACAGCATAATTACCAATTCAGGGGCAGCAACCCAACAACGGTTGTCCGATTCATCTGAAAATTTGAGGGCAGATAAATTTTGACCTGATGAACAATTTTACCCCATGTCAGATTTGCTCTAAATGCTTTGGTTTTTGAGTTATAAGCCAAAAACTGCATTTTACCCCTGGCTATGTTCTATTTATAGCTGTGGCGTCCATCTTGGTTGGTTAGCCAGGTCACGCCACACATTTTTTAAACTAGATACCCCAATGATAGTTGTGGCCAAGTTTGGTTTAATTTGGCCCAGTTGTTTCAGAGGAGAAGATTTTTGTAAAAGATTACTAAGATTTACGAAAAATGGTTAAAAATTGACTATAAAGGGCAATATACTCCTAAAGGGGTCAACTAACCATTTCGGTCATGTTGACTTATTTGTAAATCTTACTTTGCTGAACATTATTGCTGTTTACAGTTTATCTCTATCTATAATAATATTCAAGATAATAACCAAAAACAGCAAAATTTCCTTAAAATTACCAATTCAGGTGCAGCAACCCAACAACGGTTGTCCGATTCATCTGAAACTTTCAGGGCAGATAGATAGACCTGATGAACAATTTTACCCCATGTCAAATTTGCTCTAAATGCTTTGGTTTTTGAGTTATAAGCCAAAAAACTGCATTTTGCCCCTATATTCTATTTTTAGCTGTGGCGTCCATCTTGGTTGGTTAGCCAGGTCACGCCACACATTTTTTAAACTATAGATGTGGCCAAGTTTGGTTTAATTTGGCCCAGTTGTTCAGAGGAGAAGATTTTTGTAAAAGATTACTAAGATTTACGAAAAATGGTTAAAAATTGACTATAAAGGGCAATAACTCCTAAAGGGGTCAACTGACCATTTCGGTCATGTTGACTTATTTGTAAATCTTACTTTGCTGAACATTATTGCTGTTTACAGTTTATCTCTATCTATAATAATATTCAAGATAATAACCAAAATCAGCAAAATTTCCTTAAAATTACCAATTCAGGTGCAGCAACCCAACAACGGGTTGTCCGATTCATCTGAAAATTTCAGGGCAAATAGATCTTGACCTGATGAACAATTTTACCCCCATGTCAGATTTGCTCTAAATGCTTTGGTTTTTAAATTACAATTTAAAAACTGCATTTTACCCCTATGTTCTATTTTTAGCCGTGGCGGCCATCTTGGTTGGTTGACCGGGTCATTGGACACATTTTTCAAACTAGATACCCCAATGATGATTGTGGCCAAGTTTGGTTAAATTTGGCCCAGTAGTTTCAGAGGAAAAGATTTTTGTAAAAGTTATCGACGAAGGACGACGAAGGACGCCGGACGCAAAGTGATGGGAAAAGCTCACCTGGCCCAAAGGGGCCAGGTGAGCTAAAAATTAAGCACCACACCTCAACTTAATTACCTCCAGCTTCTGAAATACCTCAGTTCACCCCTGTTTTGGGGGTAGGGTTTGTGTTTCTTTTTCTTATTCTTAGAAATTTCTGTTTAGTATTTTATTAACTATTGTTTGTTTCTTCACTGTTTTTATTTTTGACCATGATGCTGTATTTTTTTAATTGACTTATGATTTTTTACTGCCCTCTTGATATCAATTATCATTTTATGCCTAAAGTGGAGTTGGTACAGATTTGAATTGCCAGCTTTTTAATTTTGTGATTTTGTGTTTGAATGTTTTTTACAGTGACTTGACTGTTAGTGTTGCTCTCCACCAATTGCAACTCATTCAAAATTTTGACCAAATTGCAATTTGTTTTATTAAACCAAATTGTTCAACTGGTCAGAATATTGAACAAATTGTTCAGTCAAAATGTGAAAGTGCAAGGTGATAAAATAAAATATACTTACAATCCTATAAGACTTTAACTCCACTTTAATGATGTTGTGACAAAATTAGTTTATCAGTTTGTATAGTTATATTATAGTCATTTCCATGCTAAAGAGGAACTGTTTATTTTGAATTGCTATAAAATTGTCCAAACTAAGCTTTCATATAGTTTTTCTTTCTAAAAGTATTCTATATTTATAAGAATCAGATATCATTTTAAATAAAACATCATATATTCAGTACAATATCACTGTGTCTAAACCACACCGGCAAAATTTGCTCGGACTCGATGGTATCTAACATCCGGCACAATGACGGAACACCAATAGACAAAAGAAAGGTAGGTTTCTCCTTATTTTTTTATTTTTTTTATGATATCGAAGAATATATATACATATACAACTATTTTCTATTGTGAGATGCAATATTTTCTATAACCGTTCTATATTAACGGAGAAATAAGTCAAAATGCATGTCAAAATGTCGAATTGAGTGAACCTTGCGTCGAAATTGTTTAATTTCTCGTTAAATTGTTCACATTGTACGGAAAGAAAGGTACGGGGAGATAGATATTGACACGGAGATTGCAAATTTAGTTATTATGAGCATCTCAATAATTGTATTTCTGTGTATAAGTGAATATGTGTGAAATAACAATATGCTATTGATAAGTTTTCAGGGGAGATAACCTAAAATATTATATTCCTTTGAATAAAGACTTTTTGAAAGAAAAGTTATTATCTCCCCCATGGAAACTTCCTACAAACATATATTGCAATTTTACACATATTTTACTGAATACATTAATTCACATAATGTCTGATTCTTATAAATATAGAATACTTTTAGAAAGAACAACTATATGAAAGCTTTAAGTTTGGACAATTTAATAGCAATTCAAAATAAACAGTTCCCCTTCAGCATGGAAATGAATATAATATAACTATACAAACTGATAAACTAATTTTGTCACAACATCATTAAAGTGGAGTTAAAGTCTTATAGGATTGTAAGTATGTTTTATTTTATCACCTTGCACTTTCATGACTTTAAGGCTGTGGTTTTCTACAGCAGTTGGTTCAAATTTCTGACCAGTTGAACAATTTGATTTTATAAAACAAATTGCAATTTGGTCAAAATTTTGAATGAGTTGCAATTGGTGGAGAGCAACACTAACAGTCAAGTCACTGTAAATGCATATTTGTTAATATAGTCCAGACAAAAGTTCTACTGAAAAATATATAAGTTATAAACAATTATTGTCATAATATATGTTCCTTTTGGAACAAATATTCTGAAGTCTTTATTCTGTTAATAAACATCTAAATACTGTAATATCAATTGTTCCAGGGTATGTAGTATTTCTTCCAGTTGAATAATATTACAGAATATTTCTTCGTTTGGAAATTCTTTTTAATGGGGTGTTTGTGGCAATAACCTTGAAATAATAGACTACAAATGAATTATACATATGTATTTAGCAAAAACATTACCAAATTATATTTTCTATTCATTATGCTAGGATAAATATTCAATGGGGAAAAAAATGAAATTTGATGTCACTATAGTATTGTATCATTATCTTATTTTTAGATGTATTATTATGATTTTGAAATATACATACAAAAATAGTATTTTATTTTCAAAACTCTAAAAATGTTCCAATTCCTTCAAATTTTTTATTCCTTTAATTTTTTGCATAGAGCAGAAACAAGCAACATTTACTATTTGTCTTTTTACGTTTGATGAGTAATTTTCCACAGTGTTAAAATTTATCCATTATTATGTCTTCTGATTCTGTTTTTACGAAATTTAACAAAACTAGTAACAAAGGAAATTTGATTTATTAAATTATAGTTTATACACAACACAATGTATCTTCTATATAAGAGTTTAGAAGCCTCTGTCAATCTATTTTTAGATTCCATTATTGTTACTTCTAGAGGGGTATGTGTTTTGATGACCTTGTTATCAGATTGACAAACTAACCAACACATGTATCATATGTTTTTTAATCAGCTATCCCACCCACTGTCCCCAGCTACACCATCTGAGTTTCCAATAATATACTTGTATCTTATCAGTATGTTAGTATATAGATAGATAGTGAAGCTTCATATTTTTGCTTCATATTTCAATTGTTGAATAACATAATTGAACATAATATTGATTTTACAATTTAATATATGGGACTAATATACTAACTATAATAGTCACAGTATATATGTACATTAGATTTGTTTTCTCACTAATTTAGGGCTACTCATATTATGGATCATTTCATCAGGCCTTTATAATTCAAGGGGAATTATACAATACTCCCCTAATTCAATGAAACATCAGATGGGTTAATTCCTGCCAGGTCCGTAATTTAGTCAAAGTAGCTCACAGCTGCAGGGATTTCCCAAGGTGACATTTCATACAGTAAAGTTTGTTGCAGGGATTTCCCAATCATTGTTATGTATCTATATTTTTTGTACAAGTATTTACATAATTTTGACCATTAGACATTTTCAATTTACATGTATTTTAATAGGTTTAAAAAATTTAAGGTTAATTTTTTTTCAATGAATGAGTAGCTCCTGAAGAAAGCCAAAAAGGAACATTTGAAGTTATAGAAATGTGTATTGTTATGTAATGGTATTTAATTTAGATAATGATGTTTAGAATTATTATGTAATATAATAAAAGTTTTCATTAAAAATGTGTTGGGGTTTAAATGCATATATGGTATATATGTAAACAAAAACAATCTATGTGTGATAATATTCAGGGGTCTCGGTGGCCAAGTCTAAGAAGTCAAACTATTGTGTCTGATGAAATTTTATAGGAATTGCTTAACCCCAATACAAATTTTCAAAAAATTGAAATACAGTACATGTACTACATTAAAAGTACAATTTAGACATAAAATCCTGTATAATTTTCTGTTAAAGTAAGCAAAATATTATTTTACTTTTATTCAGGAACACTCTCCAATCCAAATTGAACCATTTACTCAATTAATAGTCGGCTAAAAGATTGCTTACAAATACAATTACTTTTCAATGACAAAACCATTAACAAATAGCCTGACTTAATTAACCAAGAGAAAACATCCAAAAACCGTCTAAATTTTGTCATGTGTTGTACTTAGGCCATAAAATTCTTTTCTTAAGACAAAATCATTTAAATTGGATTAAGATATTTGTACAATTTGGTGATCAATCAATTAATTAAGGTGAGGGAACCAGTACATGTATAATAGAATGGTTATTTTCAATAAATTCTAACATACAAGATAGTTTAATTTTTATCTATTTAGCAAATATTTTTTTACTGAGGTACATTAATTAAAGAGTAGTAGATTTCTCTTAGAAGAAATTCAAATGTCCAAGTGAATAAACTACACAGTTATATAATATAAATCAATAGAAGGTGTATTTCTTTTAATGGGACAATAGAACTGCCAAAATTTTAAATAGATTGAACAATAGCAGATGAATTTGTGATAAGTTTCATTTGGTTCCTGAATAATTTGCATTTAAAAGCAAATACAAATCATTGCCATTCTTTCTGTTATAATTTCTTCTACCAATTTGTTTGATCATTTCTTAAGATAGCTTAATTTGTAATCAATCTAAAGAAAAGGAAAAGGTATAAAATAAGAAGATGTGGTAAAATTGATAAAGATTCATTATTTAGTCTTACATTTCTAGCCAAATGAAGAGGATTTAAGCAAGTATTATACTAAGGTCCCTGTACGACCTTCAACATTGAGCAAAATCCATACTGTGCCATTATAACATCACAAAATGTAACATATTTCAAATAAAAAAAAAACAGGTAGCTTATGACAAAACAATAAACAGAAAACAAACTATGACAAAAAGCAACCAATGACAAACACTCAGTTACAGGCTCTGACTTGAGACAAACATATCAAATGTGTTGAGTTTAACAAATTTGTGAATGCTCAACTCTCCTCCTCACTCTGGAACAGTGTTGTGAACAGCTGAACATAAAATGTCCATCTCCCTGAATTAGTATGTAATGTTTCTTAGGGGCCAACTGAAACCTGACTCCATGTGGTTGGATGTTTTAAATATCAATTGATTCAGGTTCTACTGTAAGCATGTACTACATGTATGTACCCAGCAAACTGTCAGTTAAGACACTGGTCCCACTGTATACAATTGTTATGTTACCCAGCAAACTTTCAGTTAAGACAGGTCACACTGTATACAATTCCTATATTAAACCCAGCAAACTTTCAGTTAAGACACTGGTCCCACTGTATACAATTGTTATGTTACCCAGCAAACTTTCAGTTAAGACAGGTCACACTGTATACAATTCCTATATTAAACCCAGCAAACTTTCAGTTAAGACACTGGTCCCACTGTATACAATTGTTATGTTACCCAGCAAACTTTCAGTTAAGACAGGTCACACTGTATACAATTCCTATATTAAACCCAGCAAACTTTCAGTTAAGACACTGGTCCCACTGTATACAATTGTTATGTTACCCAGCAAACTTTCAGTTAAGACAGGTCACACTGTATACAATTCCTATATTTAAAACCCAGCAAACTTTCAGTTAAGACACTGGTCCCACTGTATACAATTGTTATGTTACCCAGCAAACTTTCAGTTAAGACAGGTCACACTGTATAAAATTCCTATATTAAACCCAGCAAACTTTCAGTTAAGACAGGTACCACTGTATAAAATTGTTATGTTACCCAGCAAACTTTAAATTAAGAGTTATTAATTTTAGACACAGGTCCTAGAGTAAACATGTCCTATAAAACCAGCAAACTCAGTTAAGACAGGTCCTTAACTGTTAAAATCTAATGTGCTGTGCACCCAGCATCTGTCAAAGCTTTGACCCACAAAGAAAGCTTCCTTTACAAAATGTTTACTCAACTAAAACTCTTTTCAACTTTTCTCTATTTTTATTTACAAGAAATCTGATTCCATATTTAATAGAAACACATTAACCTTCAGTTTTATTTTATTTTAAAAGATTTTGCTTTGGAACACACTTGAGTGAGATTCTTTGAATTTAAGAATTAATTACCCGATGATATTGTACAAACAGTAACAAAACATCATAATTATAAGATCTAAGGGAGAATCTGCCAAGGTAATGATAATGCAATTGTGCAGAACTGCAGAAATTGATCAGAAATGGAGACGTGCAATTCAATAAAACTCAGGTATTTATCTCCATTAAATCTTTTGTATTTCGGGAACTGGTATTTTCATATTTTAAATAGCTGAAATTGAATGACGTGCTGTTTGTTGAGCCTGTAGTTTTGATACTTAACACTATAGCACTAGACTGACCATTTATTAATTGAGACATTATTAAGATGACTAGGTTGAAAGACCATCTTCCTCATAAGGCAAATTTGACCTTAGATGGATCTTGCAATTATTTTAAGTTCCCTTTTGATCATATTAGCTTTTAACCACCTCTGGTACTTTAATAAACATCCTCTCAATCACCTCTGGTACTTATAAACATCCTCAATAACCACCTCTGGTACTTATAAACATTCTCTTAACCACCTCTGGTACTTATTAACATCCTCTTAACCACCTCTGGTACTTATAAACATCCTCTTAACCACCTCTGGTACTTATAAACATTCTCTTAACCACCTCTGGTACTTATAAACATCCTCTTAACCACCTCTGCTACTTATAAACATCCTCTTAACCATCTCTGGTACTTAAAACACCTCTAGTACTTATAAACATCCTCTTAACCACCTCTGGTACTTAAAAACACCTCTGGTACTTATATACATCCTCTTAACCACCTCTGCTACTTATAAACATCCTCTTAACCACCTCTGGTACTTAAAAACACCTCTGGTACTTATAAACATCCTCTTAACCACCTCTGGTACTTATAAACATCCTCCGATAGTTAGAGACTTTCAAATATTCAGTTTTGAGTGTTCCCAATGAAGACTAAAACTCAATCCAGAACAGTGCTTCTTCTTCTGTCACATTAAAATTAATCAAGAGTAAATATTTTCATTTTTCAAATAATCAAAAACTAATTTAATAATTTTTCAAATAATCAAAAACTAATTTAATAATTTTTCAAAACATATGACACCAATATATAGCTATTTTTGTTTTTGTAAAATGACACAAAAAAATCAATTTACCATATTTACTTAAAGCAACATGAATCAGTATGACACTTGGTCAATATGAAGATTTTTTTTTTATCACAGATAAAAACCTGTCTCTAAGTTGAAGCAGAGCTGATAAAAAAATAAATGTGAGATTAATATTATAAAATTATTTAGTGATTCCAACCAATTTGTTTTTCTTTTTGAAAATGAAATATAACCATTGGACATTACTGGTTAGTAGCAAAAAACAAAAATAGCCAACCAACAAACATTGGGAATATGTAAAGAAAACTTCAATGTGTCTAAGTTTAGAAAACTTCAATGTGTCTAAGTTTAGAAAACTTCAAAGTGTCTAGGACACTCTAGGTTTAGAAAACTTCAATGTGTCTAAGTTTAAAAAACTTCAATGTGTCTAAGTTTAGAAAACTTCAATGTGTCTAAGTTTAGAAAACTTCAAAGTGTCTAGGACACTCTAGGTTTAGAAAACTTCAATGTGTCTAAGTTTAGAAAACTTCAATGTGTCTAGGACACTCTAGGTTTAGAAAACTTCAATGTGTCTAAGTTTAGAAAACTTCAATATGTCTAAGTTTAGAAAACTTCAATGTGTCTAAGTTGAGAAAACTTCAATGTGTCTAAGTTTAGAAAACTTCAATGTGTCTAGGACACTCTAGGTTTAGAAAACTTCAATGTGTCTAAGTTTAGAAAACTTCAATGTGTCTAAGTTTAGAAAACTTCAATGTGTCTAAGTTTAGAAAACTTCAAAGTGTCTAGGACACTCTAGGTTTAGAAAACTTCAATGTGTCTAAGTTGAGAAAACTTCAATGTGTCTAGGGCACTCTAGGTTTAGAAAACTTCAATGTGTCTAAGTTTAGAAAACTTCAATGTGTCTAGGACACTCTAGGTTTAGAAAACTTCAATGTGTCTAGGACACTCTAGGTTTAGAAAACTTCAATGTGTCTAGGACACTCTAGGTTTAGGAAATCTTCAATGTGTCTAGGACACTCTAGGTTTAGGAAATCTTCATTGTGTCAACTTCAACATGTTTAGGTTTAAGAATTAACTCCATGAAAATCTGTCAGATAAAAAGTGTCTCAGCAAAACAAAAGTATTTTCTATATACGAATTACATCTCAGATTACATAACACTGCCCATCAAACCTTTGATTCAATTCAAATTTCTATAACGTTTTATAAACACTGAAAGGTACTTTTGCAAAACTTGAAAAAAAATAATGAATGTACTCTAGTAACAATTGGCTTTTTTTAAACTATTTGACCAGAAATTGAAATAAACAATAACTAAGTTTAAATGATGGCAAAGTTTAACTATGCGACTTTATTTGGACCACAACTACATGTAAACCAACTAATCCATTAAACTTCCAATGAAAAATTAGGGAATCACAGTTTGGTTTTGATAATCAATCTAACATTTTGGTTCACTGTTGCAATAATAATTTGCACAGAAATTTCTGCATTTACAGAACTTTAACAACAATATAATATTCTTAAAGGTTCGCCTGAACCATCTGTAGAAAGTAGTCAATATTTAACTTAATACTATCTACTCACTATAATTATAGTACTTTTACATCACCAATTTGTTTATTGCCTGAATAAATACCAGATATGAGTTATTAGAAAATATATAAAAAATTATGAATAATTCAATACGATCATTCTAGTGATTTACTGCGTTAATTAGTCCACGGACATTAAATCACAGACGGAAATCATAATTGTCTCGCCGTCCAATAATAAAGAATTCAATAATAATTTCTGCTTCATCAAGGAGTTTACGTAACACAGACATCAACAATGTGGGGTCTTATATTCCAAAGAGCATTGTCCAATCACGCATAATCAAAACATCAAAGTCAATATTTCCGACCACAAAAGAGTTTTGCCATACTTAAACCATGGAAGTATTATATGGTCAATATAATACTTCAATGCTTAAACTAAGAAAAAATTGTAACTCTCTCTGGACAAAGATGACTATAGACAGGTGGACTGTCCTGAAAGTGCCTTTGGGTTTTGATGACGAGGAATAGTTTGGATAAAGGATGGGAATGGGGTACAGGACAATCAACAGTCAAATGAGGTTAAAACAATATTTACGAAAAACATTTTTTTTTCATTTTATGTTAAGGGTAGCTAAATAACTATGACATGGTGTCATTGACAATAAAAGAATTAGGCTCATCATAGCTAATTGTAGTTCAAAAGGCAAGCTTGCTGATTCATTATCAAGGCCATTCACACCCTCTTAGAAATCCATTTCAGCTGAATACTTGATATGTTGTGGACACTGATATTGTCTCAAATCACAGGAGTATTAAGCCTGTCAATTTGAGATGCTCCTTAGATCAAACCTTATTATTCAATGATAGAATTTCATGTTCCTGTGATCAAATATTTCAAATAAAACCTTACCTTCAAATATGAAATAATGTGCTGCTAAAATATTCATTTCATATTCATTTGAAATATTTTAGTTTTTCAGAGGGAATCTTATGTAACTCTAACATGTAAGGAAGGATACTTGACAAATATTCTAAAATAATGAAGAGCAAGACATGAAAGAACTATTTCTAATATACTTACTGACCCATGCAACAACTACATATTTACAATATATATATAGTCAGCTATAATGTGTAGTATGAGTCTTTGAGTGACCAGTCCAGTTACCCAATAAGAAAAATATGGGTCAATATCCTTAATTGATTTTTCATAGGAGGTAATGGTAATGTTTTTTCTGTAGCTCAGTCCATATCGTAAACTTGGATATATATGATTGCTTGTTTAAAAGCTGAGACACTTTCGCATATGTGGTTAGATTTTCAGGGTATGAAGTGAGATAAATTTTTCCTTAGTCAATCACACTTCTCGTGGTAAAAACACAATAATTTCTTTGAAAATTTAATACTTTAAACACATTTAATTATAACTCCCTAGTTTTTACATATTTAGTCTATGATCCTCTACTATCCATATCACCACAAATGGTTAAGCTCAGTCACTTGTTAAAAATAGAAAAAAGTTCAATATTACTACACAGAGATTTTTTGTTTACACACAACTTTTAAGTTCCTCATTTTAAAGAGCATTAGAGATATTGAGGAATTTGACCCAAATATAATAACTCTCCTCACTGCTAAATTCTAATGCAGAATTTGCATGCTGGTGTGTACTTGTAATTTACAAAATGTGTTTTATATAGTATTTCTAATTTACAAAAATACAATTCTCAAACTCAGTCAGTGTAAGTTCAAATAAGAAGTCCATTATTTATAAAACAAACGTAATTATAATATAATATAATATAATATAAAAAAATATTTATTTCAATGATAACTTTATGACTATCATTTATTTTCATTATGGATTGTAGCAACATAAGATTACAACAATTTGTTCCTCAATATGTACAAAATATTTGTGATAATTTTCCTGAGGAAGTTCTGCTCAACTTAATTATGGGATATTGAAAAAACAAATATGCTTTACAAAATAATTATCAATATGAAAATTTCTAATCTACCACGATTAACAAAAACAAACATATCCTTTAAAATCTCAAAGATCAAAGATCAATAAACTATTATATTAACCCAGTTACTACAAATCTCCATTAGAATTAGTATTAGTTTGGCAATAAACATCAATTAGGGCAAACATTGCCATTTTTGTTACACATTCACATTCATTAATTCCACACTTTACTATTAGTTTTTTAGATAGATGCCACTTAACTGTCAAAAAATAGTGACAAAAAAATGACAGATTGATTTATAAAGGAATTAGGAATTGTGTTTACATGCTACAGTATAATTTGTGAAGTTTTGAGATGAACAAAAATATTGTTTTTCAGGTGGAAGTTTGCCAACTAATGACATCAGTAATTACTCTGTGTGTTTTACTCAGTTTAGAGTAGAGAGGATTCTGAATTCCTTGAGTGAAAGGTCGAATAAATAATATAATCTCTTTGCAAAACAATATGTACACAAAACCACCCACAATCTGTACACAAACAAAAACCACCAACAACTTGTACACAAAACCACTAACAACTTGTACACAAAACCACCCACAATCTGTACACAAACAAAAACCACCAACAACTTGTACACAAAACCATCCACAATATGTACACAAACAAAAACCACCAACAACTTGTACACAAAACCACCCACAATCTGTACACAAAACCACCCACAATCTGTACACAAACAAAAACCACCAACAACTTGTACACAAACCACCCACAATCTGTACACAAACAAAAACCACCAACAACTTGTACACAAACCACTTATAATCTGTACACAAATAAAAACCACCAATAACTTGTACACAAACCACTCACAATCTGTACACAAACAAAAACCACCAACAACTTGTACACAAACCATAAGCAAACTGTACACAAACAAAAACTACCAACAACTTGTACACAAACCATAAGCAAACTGTACACAAACTACCAACAAACAGAATACAAACTACCAACAAACTGTACAAAACCCAACAACAAAAAGAACACAAACCACCAAACAGAACATAAACCACCAACAAACTGCTTCAATTTTGGTAACAATTTTCATGAGATATTTATTAATAGTGTTCTATATGAAGAGAAAAGTGGCATATCCAGAAATCATCCCCACTTTGCTTATTTGAATATTATACTAAAGAAATCGGATACGTGTCACGGAAATTATATTGAAATCATAGGGAATTTTGAAAAAAATGTCTTTTTTAACTTTAATTTAATTGATAAACAGGTTGCCGGGGCAGAAAATAAATATACACAACAATATACACTATTCAAACGAAACATAATGATTGTTGTTGCAAAAATCAAGGTTCCTGAGCTATTTTAAAAATCGAAGCAGGAGGCTCTAAACATTGCAATATAAAATACAGGCTAAAATGGCTGAAACGTCAAATTTACAAACTTCGACTTGAAATTTTGCTTACAAGGTCATTCAAAAAGTAGGTTGCCGGGGTGAAATTTGAAACTTGAATGTCCAAAGATTAAGCAAGTCCAAACCTTGTATGTGTAGTCATTGAACTCTAGGTTCCCACGTAAAGTTAAAATGCACCTATTTAAAGAAGAATCAACTCAAGAAAACGCGAAAAAATCACTAAATTCGCGTTCATTGTTTTGATTTTGACCGCCTGACAACTTTCAGAGTTTCTGGAAATCTCATAGTGATTATAAACAAGGACTCAGTGATAGACAACTTATAATATCCGTGTTTTAAAGATTTTAGTGATACCAAGCCAGTCTAGTTCAAACTATTATCACGTGGTACAATTCTCATTTACATATTGTGAATATTAATTAGCAAAAGCACTACTTATTTCTGGCTATGGGAAATAAGGGGCAAAACACTGTTCCCTGTATTGTATGAAAGTAATGGGAGTTGGAACATCGATAGTTATAACATCAGCTAGCCAATGAAATTTTAGCCTTCAAAATTTTGATGGTGCATATCATTACTACATAAATCCAAAGGATAGTGAAAGATCTGTAAAACATAAAATATATTGATACGTATTTAGGATTGAATTTCAATCAGATTGTAATAAAACTGACTTTCAAACAAATAGGAGCAGCAACAAAAAACATAGTGTTAAGAAAACAATCATCTTAAATAAAAAATATAATCGCAAAACCACCTGGGTATGATAAAAGCTATTAAAACAATTAAAACCGAATCTGGAAAGAAAAAAATGGGCATGCCAAGTTGTTGATGGTAAAATTATTTAATTCCCACTTGTATAAACCACAATAAAAACCAAGATAGCTACTCATGAGCTTGAACCCTATTGATTTTGAACTTTGTAGCCATCATTTTGTCAAACCTAATGAGACTTAACTACCATTAAGGGACCAATACATACAGATTTTTCACTTTTCTCGCCCAGGAAGAGAAAAAACATAGAATATGATAGTATATAACAAAATTTCCAGCTAAACAATCCCATTTTTTATTCCTTCATATAAATAGTGTAGATTTGGATTTTAATTTTGCACCAAAACAGACTTAATTAATTAATGTAACAATAAAAATAACCATGTAAAGACAAACAATAAACTATTCAAAATGTTGATATCATCAAATAACTTAATTTTACATGGAGGAAGAAGAGAATTGTTCATGATGTCATTATTAAGATTAAGCCACTTAATAATTTTAATAGATTTCACAACTTTCCTCCTAAAAGTTGAGAGGTTTAAAAAATCAATAAAATTAATCAAAATTAGAAATGACAAACATTCATTTTGGAAATTTGTAGTCAGCTAACTTTTGGTTGAGATTTCCCCCACAATCACACAACAAATTCTCCATTCAAGCTTTTTCAAAAAATATTTTTTTAGTTTTAAATAAAAGGATATATAAGATTAAGGATGTTCGCTACTCTGTTAAAAAATAACAAGCTTTTTAAAAGATTGTTATGAATTGATAGTATATAAGTAAAGAAACTAAAAAAGTAGAAAAAAGGAGGGTCTGTGTGCTCGTTTCTGAGATATAAGCCATTGAAAATTTGGCGGGAAATAATTCTCTCTAGATTTTTCTTACATTTAACATTGGCAACTATTTGTTTCAAAAACAATGAAAAAAATAACAAGAATTTCATAAAATTTTGAAGTATGGCTTTTTAACCTATATGTAATAAAATGATGAAAAGAAAAGTAGGGGTTTGTGGGCAATTTTTTTTAATGACAATACATGGATAAAACCAGAGGATTCCGAAAATCTGGCAAAAAATCAAAAAAAGAGAGGAGCAAACATCCTTAACATCAATAAGACAGCAACCCAATGACAAAAATAACCAAAAGATGCTCAGAGGGCAAAATACTCTCCGCCAAAAGACAGGACCATGTCTATACAGCAACCTCTAAATGGTCCCCTGGAGTCTTAAACAGTCGTCAATAAACATACAAAAAACTTTCAAAGATAAAATCAGCACATAGATTCTCCAAATAACCTAAAAACGTGACGATATGACATAAGACAAACGCTTCTTGATGCACCATAAAAGGATTAGGAATTATGAAATTTCATCTGACGCATCAGTCGAACAGGAAATACAAGTAAGATTAAGTATTGTGTTTTGACATATTAGGTAACACGTTCTGAGAATTCTGGAGATCTACTTCCTGTAAAATGGTAGCAATTAACAACATTTACGATCAAATCACAACTCTGGTGCAATTATAGAAAATGGAAGCAAATATCAATATAAAAGATTAAAACAGGCAGACATCTACATAAGGGAGATAATCTGATAGATATTCATTTGAACTTAAAAACAAAATGAGAAATATGAAGACAATAAAAGCACAATCGACTAATGGATGTAATAATTTCACACAAGTAATTTTCAAAAAAAAAAAATTTTTACAGACAAAAGTAAACATAACGTTCTCAGTCACAGATTTTTAAAGTGTCTTGACTTCAGTTTATATTGATAAGCTGATGTTGTCACACTGATTTGGTGTAACTTTGCCAGCAGTAATATGATAATTAACCCAAAAGATATTCTAAAACAATTTTAAGAACTTTCTTAAATCAACCAAAAGAATAAACTACAGAAATTCTTAGCAAGAGATCAAAATTATAGGAGTCCCGGGCTCCAAAGAGTTCGCTAAAATGAAATATTCTTTTTTAACTTTGAAAACACTAACTTTACCATTTTCCTTTAATACAATTTAACCTTTAAAAAAAGAAGTTTGTAAGAAAAATTAACCATTTTGAATAAAATTGAAAACAAGCAAAATAATGCAAACGATTCCCTAAATTCTGCAATGCAGCTGCCTTTCTCATTTTCAAAACTTTAACCAAAAAATAGCTGTTTTGGCTCATTATTTTTTACTTGGTCCTTTTGGGCTTTACTTCTCTGATGGACATTTTTTGGCATGAATGAACATGAAGTGATGTCCGTTGATTCTGTCATTTCACTTTTCATTATCTATTTACATATAGTTAATAATATTTAACTTATTTTTACATAATTTCAAAAGTAATTGCAATTCTTTTATATCGTTTTATGAATTATTTGTTTGTTTGTTTGTTTGCTGGTGTTTTAAACACAAATTACATTCAGCACTCTTTAATAGGCAAATAATCATGGCAGCTTAGGTTCTTGTCAGTGGAAGACTAGTCAGAGTGACTAGAGAATTTAACCGCTGACCTTCAGCAGGAAATCTGACAATCCTTGTCATATATGATCAAAGTCAAGCACCCCTCCTTTTTTTAAACACCCACCCCACCCCTATGAGATTAGGCTTCAAAATCAAAACATCAGTGTTGACAGACTCACTGTAGATTAGTTTTTTTAATGTTGTTTGGTTGCCTTTCTATAGTGTTGACAGACTCACTGTAGATTAGTTTTTTTAATGTTATTTGGTTGCCTTTCTATAGTGTTGACAGACTCACTGTAGATTAGTTTTTTTAATGTTGTTTGGTTGCCTTTCTATAGTGTTGACAGACTCACTGTAGATTAGTTTTTTAATGTTGTTTGGTTGCCTTTCTATAGTGTTGACAGACTCACTGTAGATTAGTTTTTTAATGTTGTTTGGTTGCCTTTCTATAGTGTTGACAGACTCACTGTAGATTAGTTTTTTTAATGTTGTTTGGTTGCCTTTCTATAGTGTTGACAGACTCACTGTAGATTAGTTTTTTTAATGTTATTTGGTTGCCTTTCTATAGTGTTGACAGACTCACTGTAGATTAGTTTTTTTAATGTTGTTTGGTTGCCTTTCTATAGTGTTGACAGACTCACTGTAGATTAGTTTTTTTAATGTTGTTTGGTTGCCTTTCTATAGTGTTGACAGACTCACTGTAGATTAGTTTTTTAATGTTGTTTGGTTGCCTTTCTATAGTGTTGACAGACTCACTGTAGATTAGTTTTTTTAATGTTATTTGGTTGCCTTTCTATAGTGTTGAGAGACTCACTGTAGATTAGTTTTTTTAATGTTGTTTGGTTGCCTTTCTATAGTGTTGACAGACTCACTGTAGATTAGTTTTTTAATGTTGTTTGGTTGCCTTTCTATAGTGTTGACAGACTCACTGTAGATTAGTTTTTTAATGTTGTTTGGTTGCCTTTCTATTAAAGTACATCGAAAGTATATCTACTTTTATGGATATTGTTTAAGCTAGAAAGGAAAATCTCTATAAAAAAACCTATTACAGCCAAAACAATATATCTGATTATCCACATCATAGTTTCTGATCTTACATAACCGTTACATAATCTTCTGATGGATAAAGGTTCAAACTTATAAAATTGAATAATGAAGTCTGACAAGCCAGAAGAAACATTGGTAAATTACTGACATAATCATACATATAAACCAAATTCTATTCCAAAAGAAATGGATTTAAACTTCAAATTCTACAATTGTGCATTTAAGAACCGATCGTTTTTTACACAAATGGAATTGAAGGTAAATTAAATTTGCTAAAATAAGAGGATCAGCTTTCATGATCAATCAGTATCCATTTCTGATCAATCGTGCGATTAATACAATCATTTATTCGTGTATCAGTATATGGATTAGACGGAACTAGGGTATTTAAACAATAATCTTTTAAATAATAAAATAAAATGCTTAATTTAACAGAATTTCCAAGTCAATTTTGCCATAACTTAATATTTGGTAACATTATATGGAATTAGGATGCTATTATTAAATTTTTACAAATTACAAAATCATTTCTTATTGAAATTAACTAGGTCAAACTTAATTACATAATGTACGTAAACTCAATTATTTCCTATGAACCCGACTAAAATGTCCCAGAGTTATCAATAAATATAAAACCTTGACAAAACAGAACCCGACTAAAATGTCCCAGAGTTATCAATAAATATGAAACCTTGACAAAACAGAACCCGACTAAAATGTCCCAGAGTTATCAATAAATATAAAACCTTAACAAAACACAACAGTAAGGTGGTATATATTTTAAGTTAAATAAGATTGTCCTTATGAAAAGTGACAAGAATGCGACGAGATAACTGGGTTATTCTACAGACTAATAGATTCTTCCATGCATATCTTGTGTCTTGTTGTGGTAATTTATATCAATGTAAAAGATGCTCATCTATTTCTGTACATGGTTATTTGTTTTTATCATAGCATCTGTCTTTCCGTGAAACAAGAATCTATCACTAAAACAAGCAATTGCAGTTACCGTAATGACCTAAAATTAATGTTTATTTCAAGTTCTGTCAAATGACTATAAATAACAGTGACAACTGGGGCATGCACAAGAGACACATTTCCGTAGATAAAATAAGAAAACCTGTAATGAGCAATTTATGAGTGCCATGTTTGTGAGTAGACACAATTCCATAGAAAAAGTAAGAAAGACTGTAATGAAGCAATTTATGAATGCCATGTTTGTGAGTACAAAAAATAATGTGAATACAGATAATGGCGCAATGTTGGGTTACTTGGATCTTTTCTTACATAGATACATCAGATAGATAACCAAAATTGTCAGCAAGTCCCATGGCTAATTTTTTATGGCATATAAACCAAAAGTTTCCCTTAAAAAAATATCTTTGAAATTTGTTTGTTTTACAGTAAATTTACATCAAGAGCATAGGTGGATCCAGGGGGCCCTGGGGGCCCCCTTTTCGTGGGAAAAAATTTGGTTGCAAAATTATATAGGGAATCACTGAAGCGTGACTGGAGCGGCCCCCCCCTGAGGTCAGTCAGCGGACCCTCCCCCCCCCCCCCCTTCCCCCTTACAAAAAGTTCTGGATCCGCCACTGAAGTGGTTTTTTAGCATGACCAACAAACGAATCAAATACAAAAAAGTTTTCAAGAATATAAGATTAAGACTATGTATAATATACTGTATGACCGACTAATGAATATTCCTGTTGTTGTGTTGCTGTCTTCCTGATTTATTTATAATCCTGTTCTTGGTTGCTGCATGTCTAACTGAATTATTCATACTCCTGTTGTTGGATTGCTGTCTCACTGACTAACTCATACTCCTTTTGTTGGATTGCTGTTTTGTGTTTTGCTGACTAACTCATACTCCTTTTGTTGGGTTGCTGTCTTGCTGACTAATTCATACTCCTTTTGTTGGGTTGCTGACTTGCTGACTAATTCATACTCCTTTTGTTGGGTTGCTGTCTTGCTGACTAATTCATACTCCTTTTGTTGGGTTGCTGTCTTGCTGACTAACTCATACTCCTTTTGTTGGGTTGCTGTCTTGCTGACTAATTCATACTCCTTTTGTTGGGTTGCTGTCTAACTGACTAACTCATACTCCTTTTGTTGGATTGCTGTTTTGTGTTTTGCTGACTAACTCATACTCCTTTTGTTGGGTTGCTGTCTTGCTGACTAATTCATACTCCTTTTGTTGGGTTGCTGACTTGCTGACTAATTCATACTCCTTTTGTTGGGTTGCTGTCTTGCTGACTAATTCATACTCCTTTTGTTGGGTTGCTGTCTTGCTGACTAACTCATACTCCTTTTGTTGGGTTGCTGTCTTGCTGACTAATTCATACTCCTTTTGTTGGGTTGCTGTCTAACTGACTAACTCATACTCCTTTTGTTGGATTGCTGTTTTGTGTTTTGCTGACTAACTCATACTCCTTTTGTTGGGTTGCTGTCTTGCTGACTAATTCATACTCCTTTTGTTGGGTTGCTGTCTTGCTGACTAATTCATACTCCTTTTGTTGGGTTGCTGTCTTGCTGACTAACTCATACTCCTTTTGTTGGGTTGCTGTCTTGCTGACTAATTCATACTCCTTTTGTTGGGTTGCTGTCTTGCTGACTAACTCATACTCCTTTTGTCGGGTTGCTGTCTTGCTGACTAACTCATACTCCTTTTGTCGGGTTGCTGTCTTGCTGACTAATTCATACTCCTTTTGTTGGGTTGCTGTCTTGCTGACTAATTGATACTCCTTTTGTTGGGTTGCTGTCTTGCTGACTAATTCATACTCCTTTTGTTGGGTTGCTGTCTTGCTGACTAACTCATACTCCTTTTGTTGGGTTGCTGTCTTGCTGACTAATTCATACTCCTTTTGTTGGGTTGCTGTCTTGCTGACTAATTCATACTCCTTTTGTTGGGTTGCTGTCTTGCTGACTAATTCATACTCCTTTTGTTGGGTTGCTGTCTTGCTGACTAATTCATACTCCTTTTGTTGGGTTGCTGTCTTGCTGACTAATTCATACTCCTTTTGTTGGGTTGCTGTTTTGCTGACTAATTGATACTCCTTTTGTTGGGTTGCTGTCTTGCTGACTATAATTAATACTCCTTTTGTTGGGTTGCTATCTTGCTGACTAATTCATACTCCTTTTGTTGGGTTGCTGTCTTGCTGACTAACTCATACCCCTGTTGTTGGATTGCTGACTTGCTGACTTGCTGACTTATTCATACTCCTTTTGTTGGGTTGCTGTCTTGCTGACTAATTCATACTCCTTTTGTTGGGTTACTGTCTTGCTGACTAATTCATACTCCTTTTGTTGGGTTACTGTCTTGCTGACTAATTCATACTCCTTTTGTTGGGTTACTGTCTTGCTGACTAATTCATACTCCTTTTGTTGGGTTACTGTCTTGCTGACTAATTCATACTCCTTTTGTTGGGTTACTGTCTTGCTGACTAATTCATACTCCTTTGTTGGGTTACTGTCTTGCTGACTAATTCATACTCCTTTTGTTTGGTTACTGACTTGCTGACTAATTCATACTCCTTTTGTTGGGTTACTGTCTTGCTGACTAATTCATACTCCTTTTGTTGGGTTACTGTCTTGCTGACTAATTCATACTCCTTTTGTTGGGTTGCTGTCTTGCTGACTAATTCATACTCCTTTTGTTGGGTTGCTGTCTTGCTGACTAATTCATACTCCTTTGTTGGGTTACTGTCTTGCTGACTAATTCATACTCCTTTTGTTGGGTTACTGTCTTGCTGACTAATTCATACTCCTTTTGTTGGGTTGCTGTCTTGCTGACTAACTCATACCCCTGTTGTTGGATTGCTGACTTGCTGACTTGCTGACTTATTCATACTCCTTTTGTTGGGTTGCTGTCTTGCTGACTAATTCATACTCCTTTTGTTGGGTTACTGACTTGCTGACTAATTCATACTCCTTTTGTTGGGTTACTGTCTTGCTGACTAATTCATACTCCTTTTGTTGGGTTACTGTCTTGCTGACTAATTCATACTCCTTTTGTTGGGTTACTGTCTTGCTGACTAATTCATACTCCTTTTGTTGGGTTACTGTCTTGCTGACTAATTCATACTCCTTTGTTGGGTTACTGTCTTGCTGACTAATTCATACTCCTTTTGTTGGGTTACTGACTTGCTGACTAATTCATACTCCTTTTGTTGGGTTACTGTCTTGCTGACTAATTCATACTCCTTTTGTTGGGTTACTGTCTTGCTGACTAATTCATACTCCTTTTGTTGGGTTACTGTCTTGCTGACTAATTCATACTCCTTTTGTTGGGTTACTGTCTTGCTGACTAATTCATACTCCTTTTGTTGGGTTGCTGTCTTACTGAATTATTCATACTCCTTTTGTTGGGTTGCTGTCGTGCTGACTAGTTCATACTCCTTTTGTTAGGTTGCTGTCTTGCTGACTATAATTCATACTTCTTTTGTTGTGTTGCTGTCTTGCTGACTTATTCATACTCCTTTTGTTGGGTTGCTGTCTTGTTGGCTAATTCATACTCCTTTTATTGGGTTGCTGTCTTGCTGACTATAATTAATACTCCTTTTGTTGGGTTGCTGTCTTGCTGACTATAATTCATACTCCTTTTCTTGGGTTGCTGTCTTGCTGACTAATTCATACTCCTTTTGTTGGATTGTTGTCTTGCTGACTAATTCATACTCCTTTTGTTGGGTTGCTGTCTTGCTGAATTATTCATACTCCTTTTGTTGGGTTGCTGACTTGTTGACTAATTCATACTCCTTTTGTTGGGTTGCTGTCTTGCTGACTATAATTAATACTCCTTTTGTTGGGTTGCTGTCTTGCTGACTATAATTCATACTCCTTTTCTTGGGTTGCTGTCTTGCTGACTAGTTCATACTCCTTTTGTTAGGTTGCTGTCTTGCTGAGTATAATTCATACTTCTTTTGTTGGGTTGCTGTCTTGCTGACTTATTCATACTCCTTTTGTTGGGTTGCTGTCTTGCTGACTATAATTAATACTCCTTTTGTTGGGTTGCTGTCTTGCTGACTTATTCATACTCCTTTTGTTGGGTTGCTGTCTTGCTGACTTATTCATACTCCTTTTGTTGGGTTGCTGTTTTGCTGACTAATTCATACTCCTTTTGTTGGGTTACTGTATCACTAACTAATTCATGTTTTACAGATATAAAATCTTTTTTAAGTAAACAGGGCTGATTCAATGCAGAATTTAGCACTGATATATTAGATGGATTGATAAATATGTGAATAAAAATATTTTACTCCTTATTGAGGGGGAGGACAGGGGGGTACAGTCTGCACCAAAAACTTTTTCAACTACTAGTCCGAAGACCAATATTCCGACATTTGTCTTATTGGTCCAAACAAAGTTTTGCAAATACTTACTAGCCCGAATGAAATTTTACTAGTCTGGGGCATCGGACTAGTGGCTAACCGTGCAGACTGGGGGTACCCTTCTCCCTTCTCCCACCCCTCTTCTCCTTTCTCCTACCCCCATTCTCCTTTCTCCCATTAGAATAAAATATCTCCTTTTGAGATATTTTTTCTTGAAATATTAGAAAAAATTTTAAAAGGAGAGATATTTTCTTTTTTCTCCTTTCTCCAACTTTTTCTCCTTTCTCCCAGCCTTCCTCTCCTTTCTCCTTTCTCCCACCCCCTTTCTCCTTTCTCCTACCCCCTTTCTCCCTGTCTCCCTTACCCCTGTCCTCCCCCTCCTTATTGTGCCAATGGCTACAGACATTAAGTGCCCCCAAACAAATAATTGTCGAGGTTATGTAAATAAAGCCATTTGTATAGCAAATACTGAATACAGTGGGATATTTGCAAGAGGATTTTTTTTTCTGTTGCTAAATTTGCCAATTAAGACAAAATACACATCAAATATCACAAAGGGTCATTAGTAGGCAAAAGTCACCACACATACAATAAGAAGTATTCTCCTGAGAGATAATCTCACTGTATCCAAATGGTTGACTGGACAAATGACCATAGGTCAATTATCTCTTGAAACCTTAATAAAGATAAAGATTGTACCGATTTCCGTAACATTTCTATCAATTCGTCCTTAAAAGGCTATGACAAGGATACATACAGTTTACAGTTATACAAAGCATGGTAATTGTTACTTCTATGTCCAACAGTGACCACCATGGTCATCTTAATGACCACCGTAGGAATTACTGATAGAAGTAATTGCTAACCAGTCAATTTCACCCGAGGACATCTTTTTTATGGTCAAAGACTAAATTGATTTATTCTATAAAAGTTGTCTGAAAATACGAATTATGTATTATTTGATTGCTGAAAGCCGACATATTGAAATATCAATTTAGAAACATCAGCACAATGGTTTGTTATAGAAATGAACAGTAAAAACAATTTGGCTGTATATTGTTTTCATGGAGACAAATCTATAATTGTAATTCAATGTATCGAGTAGTTTATAACTACAATAAGGTTAAAGATCCCTATGTATAAACATTCCCAATTATGGTGTGTAAGCTGACTCAATTGTTTCTTTCAATGTCTAATTTCTATATTCGATTCTGTAGAGCACAATTTTTTTAAGACAGACATATTGCCTATATAAGGCTACTAAGTTAAAAATTATTTAGGCCCAGCAGGCAGGAAACAGTTTTTACTTCATTTCATGTTTTTGTGAAAAATCTGTTTCATTATAGTATAAAAAAAAGTAAATAAACAAGATGGATGAAAATATATGTTATATATATATTTCTTTCGCCAAATTCTTTTGCAAATGACAAATTTTAATCGCCCCAATTAAATTTTTTTGGCAAATTGCGAAAATGGTGACAGCCAGTGGAAACCCTGCACTATACATGGAAAGGTGTTGCTTTACCTGACAATACAATAAATGGAAGTTTTTAACTACCTTGACTGGCTATACAGTCCTTGCACAGTCAGTACCTGATAGTGAATTCTTCTTACATTCTATATTGTGGTATAAGCGAAATGAACTAAAGGAATGATAATTAAGCAATGTTTACACACTTTTTAAAAGCATCACTGAAAGTTGTCAAAAAAACCCAGAACAACACCTTTTTTTCAACTGTAATTCATTTCTGTAATATTATACATTTGTATATTAAGAGGTATATTAACATTCAAGAAACCTTCAATTTCTGTTAAGTAAAATTAAAGAGTTATCACCGAATCGTTTCATATTCAATATACAATTATGGCCCGTTGAAAAGGTGAATATCCAAAATTGTCAACACGAGAAGGTTATTTCATTGAGGGCACAGCCCGAAGGGAAATAACTTTCAAGGGTTGACAATATTCGATATTCATCGATTCTAAGGGGCCACAATTGTTTTATTATACCGAACTAACAGTGAACACTTACTATAGTGTCTATATTTTTAACATAACACACAGACTGACATTTGAAAATATAAATTTGTGTTCGAATTTCTCGAATTAACAACAAAAGTAGAATCTTTTTGTAAAATATTGATGGCCCTGAAAAGGACCGTTTATAAGAGATATTATCGACTGCTGGCTCTCTCAGCTCTATTCATGTCCAATGCCTTATTTCCTCGTCTCTCGATGGGCTTCCAGTGTAACGTGAACGCTGCCATTTTGTTTATTTACGTCTGTGACGTCATTTTCATGGGCGGTAACTAGAGTACAAATCAACAAACTCAAAAGGTTATTCACCATTGGTGGAAATTTTTAGGGTTATTCGTCCTTCTTTGCAATTGAATGCAAATTAACTGAATTATTCCATGTCACGTGATAACGTTTCACCCAACAGTATTGTTTGAAACATATGTAAGGTATAATAATATGAGTTATCTCCCATCTATGTAATATAAAAGAGTTTTCTTCTAATAGATTCAAATTCAATGTATGAGTTATCTCTCATTTCTGTGATATTAAATAAAAGAGTTATCTCCTTATAATTGACTTATCTCCCATTTAATATCACAGAAATGGGGGATATCTCCTTATAGTTTCAAATTCAATATGAATTATCTCCCATTTATGTAATATAAAAGAGTTAGCTCCTAAAAGTTCATAGATGCCAACCCCCTTTTGACACAATCAGTAACAAACTATCAAATTTTCCGTATTTTTGAAAAGTTTTCAGTAATCATTCATAAACGTGCATTTACCAATCAAAATTACTGACGAGTGGTTGCAAAGTGATGTACACTAAAATTTGTCATTTAACATGTTGTCTGTAGTATGTATTCCATTCATTAATTGTTCAAATGTTCTCGACTCAAACATTTTTGTTTTGTCAAGGAGAAGTAGAGAAAGGGGGAAAGCTACTTAATAAAATGCAAGTTTGACTCTTCAGAAGTCAGTTAGTTACTCAACAATAGGTTGATAACTCCCGAGAAACCGGAAGCATTACATTGGCGTTTCCTAAATACTGGACCAGGACGGAAAAGTAATGATAAAAATCCGCGTTTTACAAAATTGAACGTCGATGATTAGGAATCCGTAACTATTCGACTTTGACCGTAATAGCGTAGTTTATATCGCAAAATCGGAAAAACTACGGAAAAATCGTAATAGTTGGCATCTATGAAAGTTTCAAATTATCACCCATCTATTGATATATATAAGATGTGGTATGAGTGCCAATGAGACAACTCTCTATCTAAATCACAATTTGTACAAGTATACCATTTTTATAAGTCGAAGTACATGAAGTACAGTCTTCAACACAGAGCCTTAGCTCACACCAAACAGCTAAATATGTAATACAAAAGAGATGTCATAAAAGATTCAAATTCAACAGTCCAGTTATCTCCTGTTGATGTAATATCAAACATAAAGAGTTATCGGACATTTATGTAATATCAAACATAAAGAGTTATCTCCCATTTAATAATATCAAACATAAAGAGTTATCTCCTAAAAGTTTCAAATTCAACAGTCCAGTTATCTCCTGTTGATGTAATATCAAACATAAAGAGTTATCTCCCATTTATGTAATATCAAACATGAAGAGTTATCTCCTAAAAGTTTCAAATTCAACAGTCCAGTTATCTCCCATTGATGTAATATCAAACATAAAGAGTTATCTCTCATTTATGTTATATCAATCTCCTAAAAGTTTCAAATGAAATGTGTGAGCTATCTCTTATTTATGTTATATTAAATATTAGAGTTATCTCCTCAAAGTGTCACATTTAATGAGCAAGTTATCTTTCATTCCTATCAAATCAAATGTAAATGATGTTTTCTTATAATGTCATTTTTCATGTGTGATCAGGTTACCGTCATTTGAGTCAAGTCTGAAATTTAACTAAGTTAGTCATCTAAAAAAAATGTCAGATTTATTATAGGAGTTATCTCCCTCTCATTTTTAGTATACTGCGAGAGTAATGTCCCACTCATATCAAATTTAATGCAATACTTAAAGATAAGAATATCTAACATAGATTAAACATGTACAAAAGATTTGGTGACTTTATAACTTTTGTCAAAATACTTCAGTCTAAAAAATACGTTATTCTGATTATACCCTGATTAAGGTGGTACCTAACACTACAGGGAGATAACTCTGTAAAATCAGCCAAACGTTTTAATAACGTTGTGTTGTAAAGGGAATATTAAGCTTCTCAATGATCAAAATTGGTGTTTTTCAATCTGCTATATAACCAGTGTAATTTTTCTGATAAAATGGTTGGTTCAAAATTTTTGAAATTTATATATTTTGGTTAAAGGTTCAAAGTAAATACTTTGTCAATATTTCATGAAAATTAAACGAGCCAAATTAATTTTAGTGAAAATGTTGGGTACCACCTTAAATCAATAATTTATCAATAATGTTTCTTTTCCATTACAAAGTTTTCTATAACAACTGTTTATATTTCTTCAAGGCAGTAAACCTTCAAATAAAAATTTTTGATGATTTTGTCATCTTTGATTTTTCAAGACAAATTAGCATCTCTCATGTTTACTTCTAAGTGGTGCAAATTCCTATCAAATGTGGCAACCCCCCCTAAAATGTGTGTTACTCCATTATAAGCAAATCCTAAACAAATTCAAAAGGTCTCATATGCCCCAATACAACAACTTGAGACTTTAAGATTTAACATCATACAGATTATTACAAAGCCATCATAGGTGAGTTCTACATTTATATGCATTTTTACAAGGAATTTATAAAATACCTGTAGGAAATAATAGTTTAAAGAAAACCATTACAATACAGGTATTTATAGACTAATTAGATAGGTGTGGTCTGTTACTGATAACTGCATCATAAATTCCATCAACAAATAAAGGTAAACAGAACAGAAAGCTCTAAACAATTCTATTCCAGGTACACATTTACAAAGCCATAATAATTTCTAGAAAGATAAGGGATATTTATAATGGAAGCAAATCTAGAGACTTCAGGCAGACATTTACGATGCCATAATGACTTCTGGAAAGTTATTAAGGGGTCTTATGGAAGAAAAACTAGAAAAATGTTCTTCAGGTAGAAATTGTAAATTCTGGAAAGATATAAAGGAGTAATGGAATGAGAACCAAAAAAAATCATTTCTAAGGTAGAAATTGTAATTTCTGGAAAGAAAAAAAAAAGAAAGGAAATAAAAAGTAGAAAAATTGTTCTTCAGGTAGACATCGACAAAAGCATTACAACTAATGTATAAAGATAGGAACATTTGAAATGAAAACAAGAAAAAAATTCCTACATATCGTCGCTGGGCTTCAAAAATGTTGTAAATCACAAATTTTTCAAGAAAAAAAATATCTCACAAACAGGCTTTGAAAATTTTGGCAAAAATGCATGCTTCCAAAATGTTGTATGTGATTTTGAACATTTTTGTAAATAGCAGTGAAATAAAAACTTTGACATTTCTGGATTATCCAAGAACTTAAATCATTTTCACAGAAATAAAGAAATGTACAATTATTTTTTCATAAAGCCATTCTACTACGATTTTCAAGTTTTCATATAACATTTTGGAAGCAAACATTACAAACAATTGACATTGGCAATTTTGTAATATGTCTTATTTCACACATTTTTATTGGTCTATCTGTATGCTATTTTGTAATACCAAGGATTTCCTCCCGCCCAGACCATTGGTGTCAAAAAGTAGTTTTAGCCACAAAAGTCATATACAACATTTTAAAAGCCCAGCGACGATATATAGTTATATTTTGAAGGTTTTCAATAAGCAGCAATTCAAAGCTACTACTCTAATTCAAAACATACAGATACAGATATAAATGTAAACATTGATTAACCTACCTTTAAATTACTTGGCACATAATTATATATTCCTAGAAAAGTTGATCCTCTTTCATGAAGAATATCATCGGAATCGTAACCCGACACTTTATCCTTTAAATTAGTAATGGTGGCTACTGACGTTTCGACTGCATTAGAATCTACTATCGAAATTAAAGATGGATCGTTTTCATCATCACAAGTTTTCAAAACTACGGAAAATTCCTGAACCTCTTTTTGAGCCTGAACTCCAATGGTATCATTCTCATCATAAAAATCATCAATCTGACCTATGTCAGCACCCCCTAGTGAAACACCACTGTCAGAAGAATCAGAAATTTTCCCTTTCCGAGATTCTCGTCGAGATTGTGAAAATCGTTTTGAATTTGGCACGTAAGGTTCCTTATTTGATTCCATTGGCTCATTTGAAATTATCTGAACATCACAGATTTTAGGGTTAGTATTCTCCAAATCGGTATCATTCAGAATATTAATCTTATTTTGGCAAGAAGTATCAATATCCACAGACGGAGAATTTAACTCATTCTGTTGCAAGCAGGTATTTTCACTTGTTGTATTTGTGGAACTTTCTACAACATTTGTTTCGGTCTCATTTGTTAAGGTCTTTATCGAAATATCACCAGTTTTGATTGGTGGACCTCTATATATGACAGTCTGTTCCCTTCGTAATGATGGACTACCTGGAGTTGTCAAATTATTTGTTTGTTCCTTTGAACATGTTTTCTCTCTCTGCGTCTCCTTTGCAGCGGAGGCTACACATGTTTTGGTTTCCTTAGAATTACATATTGGATCCTTTTTAATATCCTTAGTAGCATTTGTCTCCCCTTTTTTCCCTTCCTTACAAACAAATGTATTTTCCTTTTTTATTTCCCTTGAACCAGATGTTTTTGTTTCCCTAGATCCTGAGACCTCTCTTCTAAGTTCCTTAGAAACACTTGTCTGAACTTTATTCGTAATCACAGAAGGCTTATTTGATATCACAGTTGAACTTCTCTTCCCACTAGGTTCCTTATAAACAGCTGTCTGCTCTTTTTTAGGTTCCTTAGAAACAGCCGTCTGCTCTCTTTTAGGTTCCTTAGAAACAGACGTCTGCTTTTTTTTAATTTCCCTAGAAATTGTGGACAGCTGTTTTCCTCCAACTTCTTTAGCAGTTGTTGAAGAAACCTTTCTCGGTCCAATTTCCTTTGTCTTCCCAGCAGCCCTTGTATCACACGGCTTTTTAGTTATTTTAGAACCCTCTTGTTTCGGTAAGGGTATTTTAGTTGGCGTATTCTGTCTAGAATCTGCAGACGATGCCATAAGTAGAATTTATCAATTACATGTTTTACCAATATTTTACCCAATACGCTTCTAACTGCTGCACAAAGTTAAATGACGAAAATATCTGCTGCATATTCCAACAAAACATATCGCTAGTGCAATAAAACACGTCAATTGGAGGCGATATATCTCTATATAGGCATAGCTGAATATACAATAGAAATCTATATCTCTTTAATTAGATAACTTTCGTAGAAGTATTGACGAGGATCCTATAAAGCTTTTAATTTGTCCAATATCCTAACATAACCTACCTCAGTAGATGTGAAATCAACCTTTCTAAGTTACAACATCCCAACAGCGAAAGAATTATGTGTTAAATACTTCGTTAATTCCATAATTGAAATTACCTCGTATTTTAACGATTTGGAAAATCGTGAGCAGTATAGTAAAGTACTAGTTATTGCTTTTTTATACTACTGATTTATATACTGAGAGTTTCCCATCTGTTAAAACATAGTATTGATCTATTAAAGATCCTCCGAGACCTTCTACTAATTACGCATATTGTTTTGCAACCAGGTATAGATTAAAAGAATATCTATCGGTCATTTCATACAACATAATTAATAAAGACTGCCACTGATAAAAGATGGATGTCTTTAAAACATAAATGAATTGCATAATATTGGGTATTTATGGGAACTAATTCCTGGAATAATCTTTTCTGTGAATGCTAAGCATGGAGAAAACTGAATTAGCTCCAGCGTAAACTGAATAATCTCAGTCATTCAAAGATTACATATGAATAGATTAAGATGTAGGGTTAATATCATCAATACAGCAACCTCATAACAAAAATAAACAAAAGACACTTTGAGGTCAACATATAATAGTCTTCAACAATAATAATACATGTATCTTTTTCAATGATCAACTCTTGCTATAACCTTTAAAGATCAAGAATTGTTGATGGGGTTTACAGAATAGAGAACAATGGGGAAAATATGCTGAAATATAAACAATAGAGAAAAATGGCCCAAATAGTTATCAAAGGTACCAGGATTATAATTTAATACGCCAGCAGCACGTTTTATCTACATAAGACTCATCAGTGACGCCAGAGACATATATGTCTCTGGTGACGCTCAGATCAAAATAATAAAAAAGCCAAACAAGTACAAAGTTGAAGAGCAATTTGAAGAAATGAATAACACCCCTGCCCATAAATCTGTACCATTATACAGCAAGATGGCTCAGGAATCTGATTTTACTACAAATCGGCTGCGTTGGATATAAAATCCACATTATGCTAGGGAATTTTAATTTACATGTACATGTATACAACTTTGATTGGATTTGGCAACATTCCACATATTCAAATACGAAATAAAAGTTTTTTGGGGCTATTTTATGGGAATCTTATAACAACTTAATCTTCAAATATTAACAGACTTTTAATATAGATTCTAATTTAAGTCGAAATAGGATAACAGATATATTGATATACACTTGCATAAGGTTGGTTTCTATCTGCACGAGCCCAAATGTTGATGTTATAAATTTTACTTAATTTGTAAAAAAAAAATGTCAAGAAAAATTAAAGCCTTCACTACCTGGTATAATTAATGGACATATGTATGATAACTATTAATTTGGCCTATTTCTATTTTCTATCTTTTTATATATATCAGTACCTCATTTTCTCTATGCTTTATATTCTTTTGCCCCTAAAATAATTCTCTATCCTATTTTAATTGCCCATTTTTCTGTAAATCAATCCAATCCCTTTCATTGTGTAAAAAGATGATGTACTGCTCGTGTAGATTTTCAAAGATCTTTCATTTGTTGAATTATATAATAAAAACCTTTTTTAATAATTTTTTTAAATTCATCATGGACTTTCATAATAAAGTTGATTACCTTAAGGTGGTACCCAACACTTTAACTAAAATTAATTTGGCTAATTTTCATAAAATTTTGACAAAGTATTAACTTTGACCCTTTGACAAAAATATAAAAAATTCAAAAATTTTGAACCAACCATTTTATCAGAAAAATTACACTGGTTATATAGCAGTTTGACAAACACTTATTTTGATCATTGAGAAGCTTAATATTCCCTTAACAACACAACGTAATTAAAACGTTTAGCTGATTTTACAGAGTTATCTCCCTGTAGTGTTAGGTACCACCTTAAGTCTTCCACCAAAATACTTACCGCCACGAAATAGCACAATTTTGTTGAAAGTGGCGATAAACAATCAATCAATCAATCAATTGATCAGAATTCCACATATATTCCTTTTACTCCAGATCTATCAGACATGCTAAACAGTCAATTAGTATCTAATTTCCAAAGACTTAACATTTCAAATTAAATATTCAAATCATGTAACAATAGAGAATTGAAAACATTACTTCTTGAAGAACAGCGAAAGCTAAAGAAGATTTATCAGCAGTTATTTATTTGATTCAAATGAGGATGCCTATTTTAATGAGAAAAAGAGAAAAAAAAATATAACTTTAATCCAGAGAATAAGTTTGACTGACTTAAATCGTAATTCAATGACAGACTTCAATAAAATGAAATTAAGGATATATCTTTTTAGCAGTCTTCTAGTTATAGTAATAAGGCATTATGCTGCCAATTATAAAAATATTTAGAAATTTCATTACATTTTTTTTTTTCTTATTTTAGTTGACCGATATAGTTTTATTAAATAATTAGACATAATGACAAAAAAATGAGAGCTCCTTAAAATATGTTATATATTTAGATTTTCACTGCTTGGATCAAAGTGATTGGATCATATATTTGATCATAGTTATTAATTTAATCATAGTGATTTGATCAAAGTGATTGAATGGTAGAAATTTCATCATAGGGGTTGGATCATATATTTGATCAGTGATTGGATTGTAGTGATTGGATCATATATGTGAGTAAACTATGAAACTCCCAACATGACAAAATAATTGAAACAATTCAGAAGAAAAAATGGGTTGTAATAATGTCTGACGTTCCTATGTGGACATATTTTCCTTTCATCTCAATCTATATCAAATGACAGAGGTTTTTGAAGACCAGCTTAGAAGAGCCATTCATTCCTATAACATATCATTTGTCTTTGAGTTACAAAAAAAAACCATTGAGAGGTATCTGCCCAAACACTGCTCACTCTGTGCAGGCTTAATCATATCAGAGGCAAAACAGATAATTTCCTGAGCCCTTAAGGATAAAAGAAGTCTGTTCTATGCTGTGAAGACACATATATATATTAAGTGTGTAACTGATGAGGCAAGGATGATAAACTAAAATTGTGGTAAGAAAAAAAAAACGGGGAACTAACATTGTATACTACCTAAATAATTTTCTTTAATATTAGCAAGGTAAAGGAGTATGTTCGGTAAGGTCCTAAAATGGCCCCCTTTTTTAGCGTAAATTTCAAATTCGGATTTATTGACTAATTAGAGGCGGATTTAGGGGGGGGGGGGGGGGGCAGGGGGCCCGCCCCCCCCCCCCTTTTTGGGAAAAAATAGTTGGTTGCTTATATAGGGAATCATTGAAGCGTGACCAGTCAGTGGGCCCCCACTTATGTAAATTCCTGGATCCGCCACTGCTAATATCACAATAAATTATAGCTTATACAGTATAACTAGATAGGAAATAAGCCATTTTGTTGCAAAATTTTACGTTTCTGCGTTTCATTATGACGTCAAAAGTTGTACTCATATTGATTTTTCACCAAAAAATCAATGAAAATGGGTAAATTTCCATAGATTATTGGACAGGAAACATAGAGCGCATACGTCAACAACAAAGATCTTTTGAAATAATGTTTGTGAAGACATTTCACATATCTTATTTGAATATTAAGTTTGTAGACGCCTATGCTCTATGTTTCCTGGTCATTAATTTGGTAGAAATGCAGCTGATTTTGTCAAATATCACCAAAATCCCTTTTCTTCCTTTTTGGGATGTAAAAATCAACGTGTTAGAATTAAACTTTGACAAAAACAGTTCTGTTTAACTTTCTCACATGTCTTTAAGGCAACTGCAAACATTTATTGTCTTGTAACTATGAACTTTATAGTACGAACAAAAAATGGCTCTTACCGAATTTACTCCTTAAATGTTCTAAAAATATCAATTTTTTAAGTTGTATCTGCAAAATGTCATAATTATCACTGATGAGAAAGAAGAGAAAACTGATTGTATTTTGCTATCTTGAAAGGTCATAAACAGTCTCCCCATACAAAAATCAAAGTTAAATTTGTCTTACTTATTCTCTTAAGATTTATAAAAATCTTGTGAAAATGACAATTTAGTATCTTTTGATACACAACATCCCTACATGATTATGATGATGATGATTTATTATTCTGCTTGTAATAAAATTTAGAGATGTATGTATGACATGGTAAATAGTTCTCGTGGGACTTTTGTCCAGACAGAAAACTATAGATCCATTAGTGTAAAATCTATTTAGTATATACCAAAACATTATAATAGTTCTAGTTTTTCACAAACAACTAGATATAGTGTCAAATAGAACAAGCAATGTTATCTAATACCTAATTTCATATTTTTGTAGAAAATCAAGTTTTACGAGTCCTGAGGTAGAAACTTAAAGTTATCTGTTTTGGAAAATTCCATGAGAAATCACTAAATAAATTGTACAGGGATGAAAAAACGCTAAATTTACAAAAAAAATATAAATAATCCTTTCAAACTGCTCTTCAGGGAATGAACAATTTTGTAAGAGATCAAATAAATACTGCATTAAGAACTGTCAGGAAAAAGGTATATATGATAAATGTCTGGATTATTCTGAACATCTCAGAGGTGTACTTGTGTCTTATGATTCTTTTAAGCTTATTTCAATGTGAAGGCCAAACAAAAATGTTTGTATGTTTTCTGTTTCACTTGTAGAATTAGCAGCAAGCACATATTTTATACCCTTACACATAACTGGTCAATATTGCAAGGCTGTCTAATTAAGGATTACTGCATGATGTCCTTAGCCACTTATTTCTGAAACATCAGTTGCTATAGATAAACTATATTAGTTTTCTCGTTTGAATTGTTTTACATTGATTTATCAGGGCCTTTTATAGCTGACTATGCGGTATGGGCTTTGCTCATTGTTGAAGGCTGTATGGTTACCTATAGTTGTTAATGTCTGTGTCATTTTGGTCTTTTGTGGATTATAGTTGTCTCATTGGCAATCATACCACATCTTCTTTTTTACATACAGTAACAAACCTACAGAAAATTTGCAATTTATTGAAAATTTGAATTTGTTGGTTCCCCTTAGTACCCACAAAATCCACGATTACTCCACATTAGTTATTTTTTATAAGTCTGGTTTTCCTAAATCTTATGTTTTATCTGATTAACGTTTTGTGGACTGTTTGATATGTTTGTCGGCCACACTCATTCTTCTTTAAATTTTGGGTTTTTTATTGTCTCCTTAGAAAGATTTCCCACCATTTTTCAAAGTCATGTGGATTATAGATAACTGAGTGAGTTAGTACTACGAATGTGACAGAAAACAACTAACGAATAGCATAAAATATAACAAGTATTTGCTTTGCCATAAATTGCTCTCTATGGATTTCAAACCTGAAAAGCAAAGGCAATAACTAAAATTGTCATAAAACATCAATACAATATTTATTACTGTGCCTTTACATTTACTGAAGAAAAATCGTAAAATTCAGAGAAAGTCTCCTAAAATTTTATTAAACAACAACAAATGAAATTGTTCAGATCTTAATCAATGCACAACATATAAAACTGCTTTTAATTATCCAGAGAGCACATTTTTAAGTATCATATACATATGCCTGTAATTTTAAGTATAATTCTACAGTGTCCAATATATTTAAGATTTTGAAGAACTTCTGTTACAGGATTCAATAAATATTTGAAAACATTGATTGGTAGTCAGGTGTAAAACAACACTTACAGTACCCTTGGCTCTCTCTTGGAGCCAGGGTACCAGGAGAGAACCACCGTTCTTCCAAAGAAGAACTGACAACTTCAGTCAATTAAGATATTCTAAGAGTGGCACCTCTGAGTAAATGATTTAATACTCAACCTCAGTGTTGACCTGGCTTTTAGGACCTGTCACAACATCAGAGGACTGTCACTTAAAGTCCCCCACATTAAAAAGATAGGGACTTTTTTTCTGAAGATTAATTATAACATTTATCCTAGGTTTGGATTACTAGTTTCAAATTTATCCCACTATATTTTCTTTCTTAGCCTAGTTCAAACACATATACCCAGGTTTGTGCTTAACTCATTCGCCCCAAGAGGTTTCTGGAAAATCAGGCATTTTCGAAAATTTGCAATCATATGCAAATTATATGCAAATTACATATCCCCATTTAAATGCATTGATCGTACAAAAAAAAGGGGGGTTCCAACCCCCGGAACCCCCCCTCTGGATCCGTGCCTGACACACAGCGAGCCAAATAGACGATTCAAAGTTGTAAGTGTTTGTATGATAACAGAAGCACCAATCATCTAAGTTTGCTCATTGTGTGTCATGCAGTCTTGAATCAAAAATCAATAAATCTGTTGCCCAACGTGATTTGTGCTGAAATACTGAAAAAAGGTGATAACTATGTTACTGTTCCACACTGTGAGCATGGGTTATTTAAATGGGAATCATTCTGATGAGTTAACCCTTTAACCCCCAATCCCGCCTGTAGGCGTGATGGTGACAACCATTCTTTGATGGCCCGTATGACCCTCCATACCTTTTTGAACTGCCCAACCTGAACTGTCAGGATAGCAGGGACTTCAACCAAGCAGTTAATGGTCAATAAACTCTTCTCAGACGTCTGTTTATGAAAATATGGCACTTTGAAATCTGTTTAAGAGTTCAAAATCGGAAAAACGTGAAAAGTAGCCAAAATCAGGTGGGGGTGGGCATCTTTTGATGGCCACTACGTAACTGGTAGTCATTGTAGGTATAAACTATTATCGTAAATTCATGCATAGGTGGTATAGGAACACAAAGAGGTATAACATGGCCAATAGGAGACTAGTCGGTAAAATCTAGGTCACTGTTTTGTCAAAAATCCGTAAAAACAGACATTTAGGCAGACCTGACTTAACAATAATAATTCGCCAGCAAGACACTTAAGTCCCATAAACTCCCAGTTAGCATGAATAGACTGCTGTATCTATAGGGTAAGACTTGAATGACAAAGAAACACAGTCTGGTCAATGTTCACCTCTCAAGGTCGTTTTAAAATCGGAAAATAGACGGAAAATTACCATTTTTCAGTGGGGGTGGGTTCAAACCCACGAGAAAATCTTCCACCTCCCACCCCACCCCCCATGCATGCCATCCACCCCCAAATCTCAATATATAGTTAAAATAGATGAGCATCAGTTACAGCATCAAGAGTCTGCTAATTTGCATATAATTTGCATATGATTGCAAATTTTCGAAAATGCCTGATTTTCCAGAAACCTCTTGGGGGCGAATGAGTTAAGCACAAACCTGGGTATATGTGTTTGAACTAGGCTAAATTTGTCCTGGGTTAGGAACCCCCCCTTTTTAAAATGGCTGGATCCGCCCCTGTGTGTCATGCTGTCATGAATAAAAACATGATCAGTCCATTGTCCAACCTGATTAGTGTGTAAACACAGAAAAAACTGATAAGTCCGTTACCATTCTATACCATTCTATACCGTGATGCGGTCACTTTTCAGACAGAATCATATTGTAACTTTTTTATATTTGACCCTATATCCAATTAATAACCCCCCGTCCTCCATTACCAGTAGGTACAAAACCATGAATTTATAGCCACACTGCTTTCTCAAATATTTAAAAAGAAGTTCACGAGAATTATACTTAAAGTTGTGTATTTTGATATTTTCAAATTTTCTCATTTCCCCTCCTCAATCCATGGTATAATATATTCCCATTTTTCTTGCTAGCAACTAATATTTGTACTTCCATCATTTTTTTAACTTTTAACAACACTTTACAGAAAATCAATGGAACGCTATAAAAATATATCTTTTTAAGAATTCACACTTTCATATAAAATTATAACAGAAAGTTTGGGTTTTTTTGCCTAGAAATTTATATATATGATCTATTCATACATAATCTATTGGGAATAATCCAATAAATTCTGTGAAAACATGAAGTCTTTTGTGAAACTAGGAACAAATCCTAAAAAAAATATTTCACTTCTAATGTCAGCAGCAGACCTAATTTTTCACTGATGTTTTGTTCGACTGTCTCCAATACTGTGTTCTAACAGACAAGTTTAATTGTTCTGAGACCACACTCGACCCCAGCATGTCTATGGGCAATCAATGATAGCTTTTACCAATACTATATTATTCCATTGATCTTGGTTATGTAATATCAGGTTTTTTTTTCTTCAATTTTGTTGTTTTAGAATCTGCATATATACATTAAACACCCACGTATAGAAATCAAATACAAACTTGAAAGCTTTCAAATTGACAAAATTTACTGATTGATAAATTAGGTTTATTTTAAGGTGTAATCACTTGAAACAAAGCAATGAATTAAACATATAATAGGGTCTTCATTTCTGTATTCATAACCATTTTTGGTCATTTACCAAGTTGTATTCAAATTGACTTGACTTTTATACTTATTAATGCAATGTATCTGTTTGCATTTTGTTTATGATTTTTAATGATGAGGGCCTCAGGGAAGATTAGTTTTATGGCTAACTAACTCAGTGTAACCCTCTTTTGTTTATGATTTTAAATGAGGGCCTCAGGGAAGATTAGTTTTATAGCTAACTCAGTGTAACCCTCTTTTGTTTATGATTTTTAATGATGAGGGCCTCAGGGAAGATTAGTTTTATAGCTAACTCAGTGTAACCCTCTTTTGTTATTTAAATGATTTTTAATGATGAGGGCCTCGGGGAAGATTAGTTTTATAGCTAACTCAGTGTTACCCTCTTTTGTTTATGATTTTTAATGATGAGGGCCTCAGGGGAAATTAGTTTTATAGCTAACTCAGTGTTACCCTCTTTTGTTATTTAAATGATTTTTCTGTATTCCTTATATCCAAATATTCTCTACCGATATTCTTTATATTCTAGAACCCCATTATTCTTTTTTATTTATTAATTTTCTCCAATTATTTGGCCCTTTTTTCTGTAATATGTGCCCATTTTTCTCTATTTTGTAAATCTAATCCAGACCCTCTTATATCATAGATTTTTTTCTCAAGCGACTAAGGAAAGGGTAATAACTCTTAATAATAAACAAGCCTATTACCCAAATCAAATCATGATAAATAAACACTTATAGGCTTGGCAAACTTTGGCAGAACTGTTGTTGGTATCTAAATAATCATTATTGCAATGTTTCAATAATAAGCCAAATTTATATTGCATAGTAAACTGTAATTGCCATTAGTAAAGCAGAAAATGTGAAAATATATCATCTCTTTATCTAAAGGTTAACAATGAATAGATATAAGACGATGTGGTATGAGTGCCAATGAGACAACTCTCCATCCAAGCCACTAAAGCTTTTTTTCTGATGATTCACCTCGCCAGATATATTTGATTTTCTTGGAAACTTCTACATAGATTGTTTGTGCTTACAGAGACAATCCAAACTAGACTAAGAAAGATAACTCCCATTCATTTCTTTCCATAGCATATCAGTAACAGAATAAAACAGAATACCAAAAGAATAAGAATCTTGCATTTTTTTTTTATTTATGTTCTTATATTCTTTTTTATATAATAGGTATTTTTATCCAAAAAAAATATTTCAATATCAGATTGACTAAAATTTTAACAAACTAATAATCACTGTTTCACTACTAACTTTGCTAACTATTTCAACTATTAAATGATTACTAAAGGGGTAACAGATACTAGCAAATATCCGATACACGTATTCAGCATCATCTGGGCAAGATCTCTCTCAAAATTATACTATCTGCTGGTGCTACACAGACACATTATAATGGCTTATTAATCTTTGATCCAACTCCTAAAATGCCACATTCTTAGTGGAGAAGCAGCAAAGTGATTTAAACCTCTGGCACTTTAAGGTTGCATTTCTGTAAATATTGACAATGCAATTTCCCATAGAAACTCCTTTTACGGCTAAAACTGTACCACTTTTACTATGAAGTTTTGAATAAAATCTTATCCTAGAATTGAAGTTCAAATGCACTACAATTTTTTACAAAGGTCAAAAGGGCTGTGCAGCATATTTTCAACGTTTATATGCCCTGAACTTCTCACAGTTTAAACTAACACTAATTTTCTTTAACAACCCCTACCTTGAACAAGAGGCTCTCAAGAGCCTGAATTGCTCACCTTAATTTTTTTGGTTAAATCTCTCATCAATGATTATTTTGGCTTTTCAATTTATTTAAATGTTCTTTGAATCGTCCTATTTTCTTCAAAAGCAAAAAAAAAATCATTTTCTCCTATGTTCTATTTTAGCCATAGGAGCTATGTTTCTGACATACAAGGAAATGAAATATAAAATTTATACTAGATACTCTGAAACTCATTTAGCCTAAGTTTGGCTGAAATTGATACAGCAGTTTCAAAGGAGAAGATTTTTTAAAGTAAGTCAACATGATGAACAAATTGTGAAAAAAAGTCTTTAAAGGGCAATAACTCCTTAAGGGGTCAATTGACAATTTTGGTCAAATTGACTTATTTGTAGATCTTACTTTGCTTAACATTTTTGCTATTAACAGTTTATCTGTATCTATAATAATATTCAAGATAATAACCAATAACTGCAAAATTTCTTTAAAATCATCAATTCAGGGGCATTATACCTGAAAAACCAGTTACCCAATTCGGCTGAAAATTTCAGGACAGGTAGACCTTGACCTAATAAATACTTTAACTTCTTGTCTTATTTGCTCTAAATGCTGGAGTTTTTGAGATATAAGCCAAAAACTGCATTTTACCCTGTGTTCTATTTTTTTAGCCATGACGGCCACGTTTTTTGACGAAATAAAAAAAAAAGCACAAACTTTATTTTATACACCCTACTGATCATTCAGTTGAAGTTTGGTTGCATTTGGTTTAGTAGTTTTAGAGGAGAAGATTTTTTAAAGTTAGCAAATATGATGAACAAATTGTGAAAAATTGTCATTAAAGGACAATAACCCCTTAAGGGGTCAATTGACAATTTTGATCATATTAACTTATTTGTAGATCTTACTTTGCTGATCATTTTTGCTGTTTACAGTTTATCTTTATCTATAATAATATTCAAGATAATGACCAAAAACTGCAAAATTTCCTTAAAATTACCAATTAAGTGGCAGCAACCCAACAATGGTTTGTTTGATTCATCTGAAAATTTCAGGGCTGATAGATCTTGACCTAATGAACATTTTTACCCCACGTCAGATTTGCTCTAAATGCTTTCGTTTTTGAGATATAAGCCAAAAACTGCATTTGACCCCTATGTTCTATTTTAAGTAACGGCGGCCATGTTTTTTTGACGGATCAAAAATCGAAGCACACACACTTTGTGCAGGATAATCTAAGGAACAATCATGCTAAGTTTCATCCAAATCCATTCAGTAGTTTCAGAGGAGAAGATTTTTTAAAGTTAGCAAATGTGATGAACAAATTGTGAAAAATTGTCATTAAAGGACAATAACCCCTTAAGGGGTCAATTGACAATTTTGGTCATATTAACTTATTAGTAGATCTTACTTTGCTGATCATTTTTGCTGTTTACAGTTTATCTTTATCTATAATAATATTCAAGATAATGACCAAAAACTGCAAAATTTCCTTAAAATTACCAATTAAGTGGCAGCAACCCAACAATGGTTTGTTTGATTCATCTGAAAATTTCAGGGCTGATAGATCTTGACCTAATGAACATTTTTACCCCATGTCAGATTTGCTCTAAATGCTTTCGTTTTTGAGATATAAGCCAAAAACTGCATTTGACTATGTTCTATTTTAAGTAACGGCGGCCATGTTTTTTGACGGATCAAAAATCGAAGCACACATTTTGTGCAGGATAATCTAAGGAACAATCATGCTAAGTTTCATTCAAATCCATTCAGTAGTTTCAGAGGAGAAGATGTTTGAAAAATTGTTAACGACGACAGACGACGACAGACGACGACGTCGACGACGACGGACGCCAAGTGATGAGAAAAGCTCACATGGCCTTTTAGGCCAGGTGAGCTAATAAAAGGTTGCACACAGATTTCAATATAAACAATATGCACATGTATATTTACTGGTAACATTCCCAAGTCATGTCTCTATGACATGGAACACAGAGATCATAACTGGAAACTAGTATGTAAACAAAACTAATTTTCTATGAATATTCTAAATCTCCCCCAAAAGAGGTGTGGTTTGAGAAACAGCTGTATTTATATAAAGTGCAACCTATAAGACATGCACACTACAACAACACAGCTGAATCAGTACTAAAATTAGAATCACCATTATTCTCAAACTGCAGCCATATTAGCTTATAAAGAGTTGTCTGCTCTTTGGTCAAGTTGTTGTCTCTATTCAACACATTCATATTACTTTACTTAAATAAATAAATTCAAATTTAATGATTTCTTGAAAATTTTCATAAAATCTCAGAGTGATCATTATCTTAAGTAAAAGTGAACCCAAATCTTACAGCCATGATCAGTCATGTAAATTTTATGTAAAATTACTCAGACTCAACCAATCAAAATACTGGATTTAGTGTTATGACACATTTAGTACCTCCAGAAGGGCCTCAGTAGCTGAGTGGTCAAAGTAGTTACTACTAAAATCACTGTCCATGGTTAACACTGAGGTTATGAGTTCGAACCCCCCTCGTGTGATAGCACTTAACGAGGCAAGTAGTTTTCTCCAGGCATTCAAGCTTCCTCCATCAATAACAACTGGCCCTGATAAAATAGCCCAATAGCGGTGGTAATAAAAGTGGTGTTAAAACACAAATAATCAAAATCAAGTTGTACCTCCAGTACTGAATCAAGTTTTCTGACCAAAAGGCCAGATCTTTATATAATGGACAGAACAAAATATCTTCTAATCCATCACCCAATATTAGAGGTAGCAGCCCTGTACATCTAACATTAACAGAACTAAAGAGTTTCCATTAATGCTTCAAAATATGAAAGTAATTACTTATCGTGTAAACTTACAAAAACACAAATTATTTTTTCTTCACAGTAAAACATTAATTATCTTTTCTTCACAGTAAAACCTTAATTATCTTACCTGAGCTTCTTCAGAAGTGTCATGGCAACGTTTTATACAGACTCCAAAATTAGATATCATCATTTTCGGAAGACTTAAGTCCTTCATATAAAATATTTTCAACTATGTCCACAGAAATATCCATGTATGATGTAACTTCACCAGGGCCCAAAATAAAATTTATGAAATAATTAATTTCACCTTTATTGATAATTGAAATCCTGAAACATTCATTTATTATTCATTTTCAAATTTTACACGGACAAAATCATCACAATCAACGTTTCAGTCATAAAATATTATAATTGTTTTACATAATAGTTTAAGAAATGTTAAAAGATGAAATATTAAATCCATAACAAAGTTTCAGGTAACTTTAACGAAACTTCATAATTGATGTAATCGTTATCTCTGGACTGTAAAATTAGGTAACAGTTGTTATCTTTTTTCTGCGGCTTCTGGTTAGTGTAATTACCCCTCTTTTGTTTACAGTTTACTCCGACAGGTAACTTAAAATAACACCTGTTGAAAAATTTACCTAACACTGATGTAAACCAATTACAATAATTATAACCAATAGGCTATTTATATCTTATTTGACATTTCCTAAAAAAAAATACCTAAACTTTCTACATGTTTTATTCTAAAAATTATCCATTTTTTTATTTTTGAAAAGATTGAACATTTGGGTTTTTTTTTCAATGAAGATATGCAAAATGAATAACTGGAAATTTTCTATTTTTACAACTTCTGACATATGTAAGGATTTTTATGTTTTGTGTCAATTAAAAGAGAAGCTGAACTCATTCAAACAAGTTTAATATGTCAAGGTTATCTTTAAAAAAAAAACTAGTGGCTCTAGAGCCTGTGTCGCTCACCTCGGTCTATGTGAATATCAAACAAAAGAAGCAGATGGATTCATGACAAAATTGTGTTTTGGTGATGGTGATGTGTTTGTATATCTTACTTTACTAAACAGTCTTGCTGCTTACAATTATCTCTATCTATAAAGAACTAGGCCCAAAATTGACTATAAAGGACAATAACTCCTTAGGGGGTCAATTGACCATTACTGATATGTTGACTTATTTGTAAATCTTACTTTGCTGAACATTATTGCTGTTTACAGTTTATCTCTATCTATAATAATATTCAAGATAATAACCAAAAACAGCAAAATTTCCTTAAAATTACCGATTCAGGGGCAGCAACCCAACAACGGGTTGTCCGATTCATCTGAAAATTATAGAGCAGATAGATCTTGACCTGTTAAACAAATTAACCCCATGTCAGATTTGCTCTAAATGCTTTGGTTACTGAGTTATAAGCCAAAAACTGCATTTTACCCCAATGTTCTATTTTTAGCCATGGCTGCCATCTTGGTTAGTTGGCCGGGTCACCGGACACATTTTTTAAACTAGATACCCCAAAGATGATTGTGACCATATTGGTCACGTTGACTTATTTGTAAATCTTACTTCCTGAACATTATTGCTGTTTACAGTTTATCTCTATCTATAATAATATTCAAAATAATGACCAAAAACAGCAAAATTTCCTTAAAATTACCAATTCAGGGGAAGCAACCCAACAACAGGTTGTCTGATTCATCTTAAAATTTCAGGGCAGATAGATCTTGACCTGATAAACAATTTTACCCCAATGCAAGATTGCTCTAAATGCTTTGGTTTTGAGTTATAAGCCAAAAACTGCATTTTACCCCTATGTTCTATTTTTAGCCATGGCAGCCATCTTGATTGGTTGGCTGGGTCATCTGACACATTTTTTAAACTAGATACCCCAATGATGATTGTGGCCAAGTTTGGTTCAATTTGGCCGAGTAGTTTCAGAGGAGAAGATTTTTGTAAAAGTTAACGTCGACGGACGACGGACGCAAAGTGATGGGAAAAGCTCACTTGGCCCTTTGGGCCAGGTGAGCTAAAAAGGCAAAAGAACTCATAATTTATAATAGAGGCTTATACACTTGTGTCTGAAATTTTTTCCACCAATCTAGCTAAACATGACCAAAGGGTCTTCAACAAAGCAATAAGATCCCACACTCAGACCAGAGGCAGGCTTCAGTTGACCCATTTCAACCCTAAATTGTAACACTTCATTATCGATTATATGTGCTTTTTATTAAAATTTCTGCTGTTTTTTCCTGATATCTAAATAGAGATAAAGTAAAGGAATAAAATTTCATATAATTTACAGTTAGCAGCTCAAAGGTTTTTTTTACCTTTTCTCATCTTTTGCAATTATAACCCCTCCTAAACATGATATATCTATTGAAAATATACCACATAGAAAACCCATTAAGACAGCCTCAAGTCAGATAATATCCAATAAATATATATCTAATGGATAAGATGCCTTTATGTAAGAAAATTATCATCATAAATATAAACTTTTCTGTCAAGACGGTAAAACAAAACCTTTACAAATGGTGGCAGCAACAGAAAATTTATGATACCAGTTTTCAGAATACCAGGTAAAATATGGCCTTCCATTGACACTTCACAAATACATCAATCAACCACTAATTAACCAATGTCTTTAATCAAAACACAGTACAGTAAAATCTATCCCATTTTATACCTGATTTGTTTTGTAAGCCCCACTATGGAATGAGCTTGTCTTAAGTCATGAGCTTGCAATTCATTGGTTGTCGTTTTTTGCTATTTTTCGTCTAATAGATATAGGAAGATGTGGTATGATTGCCAATGAGATAACCCTCCATCCAAGTCACAATTTATAAAAATAAACCATTATAGGTCAAGGTACGGTCTTCAATATGTTTAGTACATAAATCATATCATTAGTTCTCTTGTTTGAATTGTTTTACAATTTTCATTTCAAGGTCTTTACTTCACAGAATCGGTTTTACTCATTGTTGAAGGCAGTGATGGTGACCTGTACAGTTGTTTGTCATTTGGTCTGTGGTAGAGAATTATCTAATTGGAAATCATACTACAATTGGTTTTTTTATTTCACTTTGAAATAGTTGAATAATTCAAGATAAATTTGAATTCAGTGTGAGCCATTTGTTTTTATTCAATAATTGTAAATCATCCTTAAAGGGGTACTATAGCTACAATATATATATAAAATATCTGTTACATTTTTTGCTCAATCATTAATGAAATGGAAATAGTTATGTAATAATTAGCTTTTAGCAGCCATTATGGTTTAATTTTGTCAAAATAAGCTAAAAAATATTGATTATGAATTATGAATTATTCACTTGCAAGTGAATAATTCTACCTCATTGAAGCCGTATTCCTGTGAACTTCAGTTTAACCCCTTAGCTTGAGATGGATGACACATGAATTGTAGGTGTAAAGTTATTTACCGGTAAAGGAAAAGAATGTCAACATTCAAAGTGAAACAAAGGTAAATCATTGGATTGACTGATTCGACCCACAAAAAATATTTCTTATACAGGTAAAAACAATGATATACATTTATTTTTCATTTACAAAATGAAATTAAACAGACCTAGAAAAATCCAACACCACGAGTTTACTAAATCTATTTATATCTATATTTATGTTTACATCGCTTATATGGTTATCGGATGAATTTAGAGGTCAACTCAATAGTTAATTAGATGGCCTCTAGACTAATATACACACGAAATGAAGCTACATATGTTCATGTCTGTCCCCTGTTAATTGTTTATTTTAGGCTTTTAATAGTTTGGATAAATGTTTTACATTGTTATAAATCAAAAATGAGAATTTGATTAAAATTGGTGAACCGATTTTGACAGCTAGATCTATCAATTCTTTGACTTTGTAAAAATTAAAATTGTCCATGGTTTATCTTCATGATCAGCTATTGTAAATTAGTTATAAATTTAATAATTTTATGATGAATTAAAACTCAGCCATGGTTTATCTTCAGTTATTGTAAATCTGACATAAATATTTTTTTACTAATGTTATTGTAAGCATCTTCAGACATAATATCTTACATTCTCTGATAAAAACAGAAAGTTTAATTGTGCAGCTGCAAGTTTTGATGCAGTAACTAATATACCTATTATCAGGTCTCTGCATATCAAAACTGGTTTATATCTGCTGTTAGTAACAATAAGAAGCACTTAATCAAGTGAGTGTACACAACAAGTTCTTAAAGGAAATTTCAGCTGTTAGTTACAATAAGAAGTTCTTTATCAGTGTGGGTGCACCTAACAAGTTCTTAGAGTCATCTTATCGCCTTCACTTTGCCTATATCTAGCTGCTCAATTGCTCGTATTATATCTTATATCCCAGCTTTGGGCCATGATAGAAGACATTTTCAGTGACATCCCAATGTCTGAAGAGAAGTTATGAGTGAAGTCACAATGTGTCAGGAGACATTATCATTACGCTGAAAGCCTTCAGTATTAAAGAACAAGTTCCAGGCATAGATTACCTTAGCCGTATTTGGCACAACTTTTTGGAATTTTGGATCATAATGCTCTTCAACTTTGTACTTGTTTGCATGGCTTTATAAATATTTTGATATGAGCGTCACTAATGAGTCTGATGAAGACGTAACGTGCGTCTGGCATACTGAATTATAATCCTGGTACCTTTAACTAATTCCACATAAACTGAATTTTAAACATTTTTGAAAAATGACATCTAGGTCATGAACCATGCAAGACAGACATGTACATCTTTGAATTAATACATGCATAAACTTATACTACTTGTGAAGGGGACCAAAACAACAACAATATTAACATTGACCAATGAACCATGAAAATAAGGTCAAGGTCATATGAACCCTTCAAGCCACCTTTGTACACCAAAAAAAAAATGACATAATCACAGAAACTTTTAAATTTTGACAAAGATCCATGAAATAAGGTCAAGGGTATATATCCACCCTGTAACCAGAAAAAAAACATATTCATCATACAGTCTTTCCAATTTTTTCACCAAATATAATTGACCAGACAACTAATTAAGGTATCTTGAAAAAAGATAAACTATGAAAATTTTAATTTCAAGCGCAGTAACTCCATCATTTAGGTAATCCACTTTTTCTGTCAGTTTGCTCTAATTGCTGTAGTTTTAAGGATATAGCAAAATGTTGCATTGATACCCTAATGTTCTATTTTAGCAACAACATCCATGTTTGGTGATGGATCAAATTCCTTGGAGGCATTTTTTTAACTAGTTTCCCTATAAGGAAAATTTGGCACAATAGTTTCAGGTGAAGATTTTTCAAAAGATTACAACATTTGATGAGGAGAATAGACAACAAGCCATGGCAAAGGCCAGGGGCGGATCCAGCCATTTTAAAAAGGGGGGGTTCCTAACCCAGGACAAAGGGGGGGTTCCAATTACATGTCCCCATTCAAATGCATTGATCGTCCAAAAAAAAGGGGGGGTTCCAACCCTCGGAACCCCCCCTCTGGATCCGCGCCTGAAAGCTAATCTAGCCTTTTAAGCAAGGTAGTAGGAGAACTGGGAAAAAACATATTGGTTTACAACTGCATATAGTATAATCCTTATTCAAACTAAACTAAAAGTAGAATGGCTCTGCTCAAGCTTTGCAATTTTCCAACTCTAGAACAGTAAATGACTCTCATCCTCAAATAAAACTATGTTTAAGTGTTGTGGTTCTTAGCATTGTGTATGAGTTTTATAAAGTTAAATTTGCATGAGGCAAACTTCAGTTAGATTGCAGAAATGAAAATGGGACAGACAAAGAAATGGGCAGAAAGATGGATGGTGCTATATGATGAGCAGGAGCAGGAGCACCAGAGATTAACTTTTTATTACATAGTTCAGACTTCAGAGTTTGATGTAATGTTATGTAGATTGTAGACTGTTGCTTTTTAAATTTTATTGTTTTGTTTTTGCCATGATTTTATCAATCTCACTTTGACGTGCAGGAGCTTTGCATCTCTTCTTTTGTTCTAATAAGTGTAGAGTAAGGCTTCAGGTGTCTTTTGTCAATATATGTAGAGAAAGACTGTCTTTTGTCCTAGTTTGTGTAGAATAAGACTCCAAGTGTCTTTTGACCTAATATGTGTAAAGTAAGACTCCAAATGTCTTTTGTCCTTGTTTGTGTAGAGCAAGACTCCAAGTGTCTTTTGTCCTAATATGTGTAAAGTAAGACTCCAAGTGTTTTTGTCCAAATATGTTAAGTATAAGACTCCAATTAGTATGTGTCTCAGTAAGACTCCAATTGTCTTATGTCTAGTACGTGTCTCAGTAAGACTCCAAGTTTCTTTTGTTCTTATATGTGTAAGGTAAGACTCAAAGTGTTAAATTTGTCCTAGTTTAATTGTGTAGAGTTGATGTTGATCAAGACTCCAAGTGTCTTCTTACCTAGTTGATGTTGATCAAGACTCCAAGTGTCTTTTTACCTAGTTAATGTAGAGCAAGACTCCAAGTGTTTTTTGTTCTTATATGTGTAAAGTAAGACTATAAGTGTCTTTTGTCCTAGTTTGTGTAGAGTAAAACTCCTAGTGTCTTTTGTTTTAGTATGTGTCTCAGTAAGACTCTTAGTGTCTTTTGTCCTAATATGTGTAGGGTAAGACTCCAAGCGTTTTTGTCCTAGTTGATGTAGAGTAAGACTCCAAGTTTCTTTTCTCCTAATAAGTGTAGAGTAAAACTCCCAAGTGTCTTTTATTTTAGTATATGTCACAGTAAGACTACAAGTGTCTTGTGTCCTAAAATGTGTAAGGTAAGACTCAAAGTGCTTTTGTCCTAGTTGATGTTGAGTAAGACAATAACTGACAAGTCTTATGTTGTAATATGTGTCTCAGTAAGCCTCTAAATGTCTTGTGTCCTAATATATGTAGAGTAAAACTCCAAGTGCCTTTTGTTCTTATATGTGTAGATTAATACTCCAAGTGTTTTTTTTCATATATGTATAAAGACTCCAAGTGTCTTTTGTTCTTATATTTGTATCTAGAGTAAAACTGGGGAAGTGTATTTTGTTCTAATATGTGTAGAGTATGACTCCAAGTGTCTTTTGTACAAATATGTTTAGAGTTAGACTCCAAGTATATTTTGTACTAATATGTGTAGAGTAAGACTCCAAGTGTCTTTATTCAAATATTTGTAAAGTAAGACTCCAGTTGAAGTGTCCTTTGATCTAATATGTGTATGATAAGACTTCAAGTGTCTTTTGTTTGTCCTAGTGTGTAGAGTAAGACTCCAAGTGACTTTGTCCTTATATGTGTATAGTAAGACTCCAAGTGACTTTGTCCTAATATGTGTAGAGTAAGACTCCAAGTGTCTTTTGTCCTATTATGTGTAGAGTAAGACTACACATGTCTTTTGTTCTAATATTTTGTAAAGTAAGACTCCAGTCAAAGTGTCCTTAGATCTTATATGTGTACGATAAGACTATAAGTGTCTTTTGTCCTAGTTTGTGTAGAGTAATACTCCAAGTGTCTTTTGTTCTAATATGTGTAGAGTGAGACTTCAAGTGTCCTTTGTCCTTTTTCTTATATGTATAGTTAGACTCGAGTGCATTTTGTTTCAAAGTTTAATATGTGTGAGTTAAACTCTAGTTGTCCTAAGTGTAGAATAAGACTCTGAGTTGGGGTCAACTAATCTTTTTATCAATAATATCTAATCCATTGATAAAGACATATTGAAAAGAGCTTAAAGAAAAACATTTAGAGGAAGAAGATCTCATATTAATGTAATCATAATCACTTAGAAGATTTGCAGGGTTTTCCCAGACGATTTCCTTCTAACATCACAACAGCTTTAAACTTTTATCAGAGAAGCAGATTTTAATAGTCGTCATGTTGTATGCCAATTATATACCACTCATAACTTATTTTGTTCTCCATAAAGTCACATGTACTGTTACCTTAGAAGAACTTTTGTAGTACAAGAGGTACTCAGAAGGTGGCATTGTAATCCTTGTGTTGTCCACTCTTTTTTCTATTTTAGTTTTTTTCACTCTTTGTTCTATTTCAGTTTTTTTCACTCTTTGTTCTATACACATGGAAAAAAGTATTGCAACACCAAATTGAAATTAAAATTAAAAAAACACTTTTCATATTTTTGGGATATAATTTGGTAAAATAGAACTAGTTAAACATTATTTAAGTATCACCTGAGTTTAATCAATAAATATCGACTCGATAATTTTTTATCTGCACATGCAGCTACTGTACCCGTAAACAGCAAAACAGTTGTTTTTATCCTCATTGTTTTCAACCCTTTAAATAACCAAATTTTTAAAGTTATGTAATTGACACCATATAATGGGTCCTTGACAACTCTTAACTGCAGCAAGATGGCAGATTATCAGCATAAGGGAAGCAGGGATGTCGCTGTAAAAACTGCACGTATTGTTGGTCATCACCATTTCACTATAAGTCGTTTTGAGAATAAATCAGGCAATAAACGCTGTTAAAGACATTCCAAGATAATGAAGACCCCCTATACCATTTGCTAAGGAAAATCAAGCATAATGAAGGTTGGTCAGAAGGAAACCCATTGCATACAAGACAATCCTAAAAAGAGAGTGGTGGCCATACAGGAGCCTTTTAACAAGAACTGTTCGAGATCGACTCATCGCTACTGGTTATCGTGCGATAAGACCATTTTGGAGACCTTTGCTAACGAACAGACACACAGTTTTCCGTATCCAATGTAGTGCAGAGCTCGCCAAAGTTGGAAATTAGCATCGTGGAGGAAGATCCAATGTTCAAATGGAATTCGGTTCATCTTCCTTGGCACGATCGTAGCCCGGATTTCAACCATATCGAGCATATTTGGGAAACTATTGGGCGGAAAGTGCGCGAAAGGACACCCCAATTCAAACACATCATGAAATAAACAATGCCCTTCATCAGAAATGGTTGCTGCTATAACTTAGCAACAAATTAGTCGATTTATGGCAGGAAACAGAAGACGTTTAGATGCGGTTATCCGTTTGAATGGAGGCTGCGCACAAAGTACTAATTCTTTGGCGTATAACGATCAACCATGATATGAACAATCATCTAAGGATTAATTTTGGAATGTCTGACATTGTAAAGTTCGACTACAGTTAAAGTTGTAAAATGCATTTTTTTGTACAAAAAACACTCCATTTTGGTATTAAAATTGTGGTTATATAAATCATTTTTTTTCAAACATTTTTTGTTCGTTTCAATGCCAATGTTATCATAAACTATGATATCAATAATATTATACACATATTTTATTATATTTAATCCAAAAAAAGAGGCTGATTTTTCAAGTTTTAAAAAATCAAGGTGTTGCAATACTTTTTTCCATGTGTATATTTCAGTTTTTTTCACTCTTTGTTCTATTTCAGTTTTTTTCACTCTTTGTTCTATTTCAGTTTTTTTCACTCTTTGAGTTTGTTGTGCACTTTGTTTCTATGGTTCTTTCCATTGGGGGGGGGGGGGCTTACTAGTTATTTCTTTTATGGGGATGAATAATTAAGCTTGGAAGACAACACATGATGGGCAACATGTCACATACAGCATTGTCATGAATTTAAAAAAAGATGCTGGTATAGGTCAATTTAGGCTTCTGTATTGTTTAACAACTGACATTAATGTCATTAAATTCCATTGGATATACATGTATATGTATTTATCAGTCTTTCCCATAAGATAAGATCATAGTGCCAAAAAGACCCCCCCCCTTTTTTTTCAATTATAGAAATCTATCCTTTTAAATTACATTAACCATAATGAATTAGATACATCCAATAAGTTATCCACTCTCAAAGGTGTCTCTTATATGAATTGCTATTCTACCAAAACTTGTCTTTTTCTAAGTTTATAGCCAAACCCTGAACCATTTGTTGATAAATGACAAATTTAAGCACTACGAGTCTGAACTTTTCTTTTTTAACAGAGTTTGATCAAGGATATCAATGTTTATTCTTAGATTGTCAAAAAAAACCATCCTATTTTTAAACACTGCTAATTGGGAGTTTTTAGAAAAACAATATGGGCAGGTGATCTTGGCAAACAATAAATATCCTGAATCTTAAAACCCTTTTTCGACCAGGATCTTATTGATAAAGATTTCCTTTATTATCAACAACTATTTTGTTTCACTGTTGTCACTCACACCACATGTCAATGGAGATTAATAATTACATGTCATATCTAATCAGATTATGTAAATTTCATGTGTTGTTATAACTGTTTAATTTAATTATTCATAATGATTTCAATAAAGAATCAACAATGTCAGGTTTTTCTATTCTTTATTATGTTTATATTTGTATAAAACGATAAATCATAAAAAATAATAAATTAAAAAATAAAGAAATGAGTTTTTACAACAATTAAAACAAGTTTACAGTTTCAACGAAATCTAAGAAAATAGGTACACAAAGAATTATAATGAATCCACCCTATTTCTTAAAGCTACTCTAATTTATAGAGCTACCCATATATTTTTTTGTTATCTTTTAAACCATGAAATGATATGATGAATTAAATTGATGATTTTCAACCTGTTAGTGGAGCTTGCTTTAATGTCTATTGCCCATTGGGTAGGAAAGGAAATTCTTGTTTTTTTATTATCCCTTTTTTTAGTGCTGTTAAGTTGTCGATGAGTTATTAATGCTTCTCTCAGGTCTCCATACAATATGTTTAATATACTACACAGAATTATATTTATTTCAAAGGTAAAAGTCCACACAGTGAATTTGTCAACATTTAAGTACTGTGAAGAGACAATTTCATTACATCTATAAAGAGGAACATAATATAACCTTGAATATTACTTCAAGATTATAAAAGATCTGCAGTTTATTAAGTGTAGGTGTCAAAAGATATCAAGTTTACATGATATTTAAAATATAAGATAAACTAGGACAAAAATATAATGTCGGATAAACTAGGACAAAAATATAATGTCGGATAAACTAGGACAAAAATATAACCACTCAACTGACAAAAAAATCATCTTTATATAAACTTTACTACAACTAAATAAATTGTAAATAAGATCGAACATATAGGAGGGTTTGGATGGGGTTAAATGATTAAAGAATAGAGAATAACGGCAAAAAAATGAAGATCAGAGAAAAAAGGGGTTAATTTTTTGAAGATTAGAGAAAAAAGGGGTTAATTTTTTGAAGATTAGGAAAAAAGGGGTTAATTTTTTAAAGATTAGAGAAAAAAGGGGTGAAAATTAAATGTTTACAGAATAACAAATCCCCCCCCCCCCCCCATCCAGACCCTCATATAGAAATGTAATTTTTTAAGCAAATCTACAAATGATTTGTTAATGCTTACCTTATATCCAGTGGCAAATATTTCATGAAAATTCAAGAAAGATCAATTTTAGAAAGAAGAAAAAAAGATTGGCCTGCACCATTTTCGGAATAAAAATTTGAATTCACCCTATTTTTATTTTTGGAATTCCGTATTTTTGTTGATACTTTTTTGGTTAAATGAAAAATGTAAATCTAAACAGTCAAGGTCAACTGAATCAAGCTGATTCAAAAGAGCACTACAATATAGTTTTATTATTTTTCTAGGCAAAATTGAAACAAAAATGTAAAAAAAATGTCAACCAGAAAATATGGAAAGGGAGATAATTATGTCTACCATGCAGTAGTACATGTCAATCTTCTAGTATATATATCTACTTGTAACATTACAAAAATCTTCGTAAAAGAAATACACTTGTTTATTATATCATCAAATCTCTTTGCTGTACATATATTAAATCCTGTTTCAAGAATACTGTTTTCTCCTTAATATGAGGGTCTGGATGAGATTTACAGAATAGATTAAAATGGGTATAAAAAAGAATGGAGAAAAATGGGATGCTAAAATATTAAGATAAACAATAATAAACAACAAATATAAGGATTATAGAGAAAAATGACCCAAAAAAATCTAAAATTCAAAAACATAGGACCCCTCATCCAGACCCTATAATGTGACAGCTGCTAAAGTCATTATGTCAACATCTTAAGTATTGTGATACATGTATATATATATTTAGAGGTCAAATTTATATAGATAAATCTTGGTTTCCTTTTTTCTAGGGAAATGCTTCCCCTGATAAACATTGGCTTGCCAGGGGTCTAATTTTTTCAAAATCCTTGATCCACACATGGAACTTTCACCTCTGGGGAAAACGGAAGTTTTAGCACTTCTTTTTTTTTTTAATATCACACCCTGAAACTCCTCCTTTTTCTAACATCCCCAAATGCCAAAGATGATAAGCCACATCATTCCTGATATACAGATAGATATTATATTATAGATAATATTAACTATATGATCGCCTGGAAGCGGTTTTTCATTTGTATATTCTTTATTTTTTACTTATTTTTCAATATTCCTTTTTCTTCTGGCCCATTATTATATCCTCTGTACCAACCCCCTCCCCCAAACTAAAGACCTTCATGAATCTCAACTCACTGATATTAGAGTAAGCCCACAAGAGTGCAGCTTGAAGACCACTTAAAATGTTTATGGTGATAAATCATTTAAGCTTGGGTTAAACACATTTCTCCGATTTTGATATATTTCTTTTGCTTTTTTATTTATTTTTTTTTGGGGGGGGGGGGGGGTGCATGCTTGATAAAAAGATGCAAGTTCTAACAATTTGTAAGAGTGTTTGAGTAGGGTGAGTTGACAATGGGCCGAATTGTCATAAATTCAAGACCAATTACTTACAAAACCATTTCAACCTGCTTACAAAACGTAGAGGAAAAGTAACCAGCTACAGAAATTTATTTGGTGTTTGATTAAGTTATGTTAATTAACGCAATTACTATATAAAGCAGGGGTTTCATTATCTTTCATGTTGACTGGTACTTTCCACGTTTCTAGGTGGTACTTTTCAATTTATTCCATGAATATCTTATATAAAAATTCCTACATTTAGGCGGTACTTGTCAATAGCATAGGAGGATAAAAGTACCGGGTACCGCCTCCTAATGAATGGCCTGATATAAAGTTATAAAGTACATTACAAACACCAACTAATTGTTATTATATAATATTTCAGATGATCGTCGTCTCGGAGACAAAGCAGCTAAAATATTTTAGTCTCTAAATTTATTAGTATAGATAAGTTTAAGATTTTAATGTTTTACATGAGCAAACATTTAATTTCTTGTGTCTAAATCTGATATAGGTTTCAGAATTTAATGTTTTAGATGAACAAACATTTAATTTCTTGTATGTCCTATCTTAACAACTGTTTTTATGACAAATGAAAGAGGATGTTCTAAAGAGGAAGTAATAAATGAATAACAATATCTACAATTTGTATGCAAATTTAAAATTTACAAAAAAAACCCACTGTAAATGGCATAAAATAAAGTTTAGGATTGTGTTAATAAAATTATAGAAATCTGTTAGTGTTTTAAACAAAAAGGTTATGTGCTGATAAATATTTAGTCCACGTATTTCTAGTCTGTAACAACAGAAATTTATTGTCTGAGCTGTTAACACAAAATTTTTGTCTACTGTAAAAATATAAATTTCTAGTCTGCTGTTAACACAAATTTCTTGTTTGATGTTAACGCATATTCTTGTCTGATGTTAACTCAATCAAATTTCTAGTCTGCTGTTTACACAAATATGCACCAGTTCACAGCCGGTTTCTTGTTAAAATGGGACAAAAACATCCCCTATATACTTTATACTTGTGGAAATTAACCTATAATAAACATATCTAGGGTGTTTTAAGGCACTGTTCTGTTTTTATTTGGTGTTCCTATAAAATATTTGGAATCATAAGGAGATATTTCTAGTAAACACACAAAAGTTAAGAAATCGTCTTATTCACTTCAAAGGTAGTTTAACTTTGTTACATAAAATTGAGAAAGGAAATGGGGAAGGTGTAAAAGAGACAACAACCCCGCCATAGAACAGACAATAACTGAAGGCCACCAATGGGTCTTCAATGCAACTGGCCCCTAAACAAAAATGTATACTAGGGCAGTGATAATGGACGTCATAGTAAAATTCCGAAAAAAATACTCAAGAAACTTAAATTAAAAATACAAGACTAACAAGGCCAGAGGCTCCTGACTTGGTACAGGCACACAAATGAAGCGGGGTTGCAATTAAACATAGTGTAATATTATCACAGTAGCACTGGACATGCTAACCTTTATACATGCCAAGTATTTCTTTATTTAAAACAGTGGAAATCAAATCTGCACAATTTTTTGAAAAAAGTCAATTTATTAATCAGTTAAAAACAATATAGTGGTGTAACACCTAAACACAAAGATTTCTTTTAGTCTGGCCTATTCAAATAAGTTTTTATGTACCAGCTGTTAACCTTATACTTGTGGTGAATGAATAAATAATTCATTCAAAAAAAATATTGATATATATTTAACATCTTGACTCTTGTAGATAAGTTCTTACTTTTTTATATGGATTTCACATTAAAAAAGAGCACTCTCTTGTGAAATTTGATTTCCTTACTTGATATTTTTGGCCTTGTAATCAGGATTTAAGGGACCCTCAAAAATCAATGAAAGTCATTGAGGTCAAGATCCAGGTATGACCAGTAGAAATCTTACCTCTGTCAGGTATATAAGATTGGAAGCCCTAGACCCAGTTATGACCAGTAGAACTCTACCCTCTGTCAGGTATATAAGATAAGAAGCCCTAAATCCAGGTATGACCAATAAAACTTTCCTCTCTGTCAGGTATATAAGATTGGAATCCCCTAGATTCAGGTATCACCAGTTGAACTCTCCCCTCTGTCAGGTATGTAAGATAAGAAGCCCTTGATCAAGGTATGACGAGGATAATTCTCCCCTCTGTCAGGTATAAAAGATTGGAAGCCCTAGACCCAGTTATGACCAGTAGAACTCTCCCCTCTGTCAGGTATATAAGATAAGAAGCCCCTAAATCCAGATATGACCAGTAGACCTCTCCCCTCTGTCAGGTATATAAGAGAAGAAGTTCATAGATCAAGGTATGACCAATAAAACTTTCCTCTCTGTCAGGTTTATAAGATTGGAATCCCCTAGATTCAGGTATCACCAGTTGAACTCTCCCCTCTGTCAGGTATGTAAGATAAGAAGCCCTTGATCAAGGTATGACAAGGATAATTCTCCCCTCTGTCAGGTATATAAGATAAGTAGCCCCTAGATCAAGGTATGACCAGGAGAAATCTTCCCTCTGTCAGGTATATAAGATTGGAAGCCCTAGACCCAGTTATGACCAGTAGAACTCTCCCCTCTGTCAGGTATATAAGAGAAGAAGTTCATAGATCAAGGTATGACCAATAAAACTTTCCTCTCTGTCAGGTTTATAAGATTGGAATCCCCTAGATTCAGGTATCACCAGTTGAACTCTCCCCTCTGTCAGGTATGTAAGATAAGAAGCCCTTGATCAAGGTATGACGAGGATAATTCTCCCCTCTGTCAGGTATATAAGATAAGTAGCCCCTAGATCAAGGTATGACCAGGAGAAATCTTCCCTCTGTCAGGTATATAAGATTGGAAGCCCTAGACCCAGTTATGACCAGTAGAACTCTCCCCTCTGTCAGGTATATAAGATAAGAAGCCCTAAATCCAGGTATGACCAATAAAACTTTCCTCTCTGTCAGGTATATAAGATTGGAATCCCCTAGATTCAGGTATCACCACAGTTGAACTCTCCCCTCTGTCAGGTATATAAGATTGGAAGCCCTAGACCCAGTTATGACCAGTAGAACTCTCCCCTCTGTCAGGTACATAAGATAAGTAGCCCCTAAATCCAGATATGACCAGTAGAACTCTACGGGTAAATCCAGATATGACCAGTAGACCTCTCCCCTCTGTCAGGTATATAAGATAAGAAGCCCCTAAATCCAGATATGACCAGTTGAACTCTCCCCTCTGTCAGGTATATAAGATTGGAAGCCCTAAATCCAGATATGACCAGTAGAGCTCTCCCCTCTGTCAGGTATATAACATTGGAAGCCCCTAAATCCAGGTATGACCAGTTGAACTCTCCACTCTGTCAGGTATATAAGATAAGAAGTTCATAGATCCAGGTATGACCAGTAAAACTGGCATTCGGCCATTATGACTGAACTATATTCAAGACCAAGTTTCAAGACGTACCTTTGTTAAAACTATATCTGCAATTATTTTTTGAAAGATTGATTTGAATATTGAAGCTTTATATAATCTTAATATGTTAAATATTATCATTTGAATGAGTTTCAGTGTCTTAAAATAAGGTTTTTAGGTACCCTTTTATATTACAATTTTTTTTTCATAATTCAGTAAAAAATCTTGGAAATTAAGCTGTTTAAAATTTTCTGGATCTGTGTCTCATGGCCTTGATATTTGTTTTAAATGAATACAATGTAGTTGGTTTGTAGCATGTGTGGAAATGCATCCTTCAAAATCAATTAAAACAATTTAAACACATAGCTTTGATCTAAGATAAACACTGCTTGAAAATTTTTATCAAACACAGTCTTATAATAATATTGACTATTACAGTTTTGAATTTGTAGGTTACTTTGAATTCTTGGATAAATGATTGTGTAGGTTAATTATTATAACAAATGATAGCTCTCTTGGTTATAGCCATGTAATTTTTCTTATCAGTTGAGTAATTATAATAAGGCCATTGAAATATAATATTTTGTTCTTGTGTAACATCCAGGCTATACCATGTAAGCTTTTGTTTTCAAATATTAAAGTGTACAGGCCACATAAATATAAAATTTTGCTTGTTGGTAAAACATTGGATTATTTTTCCTTTTTTATTATAAAAAGAAAACTGATGATAAGTGGAAGTAATCATTACTGAATTTTCTACACAAAAGAAAAGCAACATTATCTTTTTTGGATTTAATTCGGATTTGATTTACGCATAATGAGGTCCCCTGACTTTTAGTTAATTTACTTTTCTTCTAACAAATCCACTATGGGAAAATTAAACAATGTTGCTTATACAATTTATGAAGAAAATAATATATAATTGACAGAAGGTAAATTTTAATAAAATTTGATTTAACACACTTTTTCACAAAATTTTATATTTTATATGACCTGATTTATAATATAAAATAAAACAACAAATAAAGCAGAACTCAAATAGCAACAAAATAGTCAGTCATGCTCGGTGTGTAAACATTCTGCCATGCCAACAAACAAACTGAAAAATAAAACAAAATAGCAAAATAAGTTTTAAAATATCAAAATAAAATAAAACAGGCAATGTTCACTAACATAATAATCCAGAGGTGGATCCGCATGCTGCAGGAAAGGTGCAGCAAAATAAAATTGACCCAAATGTGTTTCACAGGGAATCTTCTTCGACCTTTTTTGTCATTAGATTTGGTATTTTGGATCCACCCCTGTACTTTTTTTTGTTTTCTATATCTACTTATCTCAAGAAAACAACATGCAAACAATACACATAACATGAAAAATTATGTAAAGCCTCAAAATATCTGTTTCTCCTAGATAAAATTTAGAATGAAAATGGGGAATGTGTCAAAGAGACAACAACCCGACCACATATGAAGACCACCAATGGGTCTTCAATGCAGCGAGAAACTCCCACACCCAGAGGAGTCCTTCAGTTGGCCCCTAAAAAAATGTTACTGGTTCAGTGATAATGGATGCCATACTAAACTAAATTATTCACAAGAAACTAAATTTAAAAATGCCTTTTCTGTTTTTCTGTTTTATTCTATTACTTTTCATTGCTGGAAAACATGGTAAATAGTTTTAGCAAAGACATTTTAATATACTAGGACACACCCGCGAAATCGCTGGCATATACAGCTTGTGAACTGTTGTAGTAGGATGATTTTTTTGTAAAAGATATAATGTATGGAGAATTTCATAAAAGGTATCAAAAGCCCTCTCCCTTTTTCCAAAGTCCGATATTTGTTTCCTTTCTGTTAAATTCAATTATTTTCGTGTTTCTGGCTTCAGACCACAATTATTTTTTTCTCCTTTGCTACAATGCATCTTTTGGTAAAAGTCAATTAAGATTAAAAATTTGCACCGCTTCAAACATGAAATAAATGTAACTGCTTATATATAGACCATTATTAGTCTAATAACATAAGCTTCTATGACAATCCATCAGTGCTTTTTCTTTTGAGGGCCTTATAAACATGCCAATGGTAGGATATGAATCTTGTATAAATGACTAAGACCGACTAAGGCTAACTTGAGGAGTAGTCGGAGGGGTTCTGATCCCGAAATTAAAACCATGAAGTCCCGAGATGCAGAATTTAAAGAAATTTATATCCCGAAATCGAAAAATATATTCCCGGATCCAGTAAGGATCAATCCCCAAATCCTGAGCTTAAAAACACCCGATCCCGACGTCCCGAATAAGGACATGACTCCCTCTAATCTCTACCCTATTTTCATTTTTGCGAAATCACTACCTCCACTTTCAACAATAAATATTTATGCCCCACTTATGGGCATTATGTTTTCTAGTCTGTGCATCCATGCGTTCGTTCGTTCATTCGTTCTTCTGTCCGTCCGTCCGTCTGTCTGTCCCAATTAAGCCTAAAGTTTTTGGTCGAGGTAGTTTTTGATGAAGCTCGAAACTTAGTAAATATAGTGCCGATGTGGCATCCATGTACTATGGACACATTCTTGTTTCAACATGTTTTACTTATTCTAATATATATGCAACTGGTATGACCCCTTAAATAGTAAACATTTCAAAGAAAACAGTAGACAGAATACAGAGAGTCTCTATATATTATTTAAGTAGTATAATTGTAGTTCGCGAAAAATAATTGTCCTCTCTAAGGAGGTATAATAGTTGTGGTTCTTGCGATCTAAACACCATGATATGGAGAACGCTCTGATTGGCTTATTAATTTTTCATTTTTGTTATCTATCATACGATTGGTTGTACTTTACTTATTTTAATATATATGCAACTGGTATGACCCCTTAAATAGTAAAAATTTCAAAGAAAACAGTAGACAGAATACAGAGAGTCTCTATATATTATAGTACTATAATCGTAGTTTACGTGTAGATAAATGCGAAAAATATTTGTCCTCTCTAAAGAGGTATAATAGTTGTGGTTCTTGTGTTCTAAACACCAGTTTATGGAGAACGCTCTGATTGGCTTATTTATTTTTCATTTTTGTTATCTACTATACGATTGGTGGTACTTGTGATGTTTCAAACCGGAAGTCTTATCTATGATTAAAAGTCAGTCTGATGACGGAATCACTATCCGGACTCCTTTTTTGTCGTTTTTCTCCAAAAATAACTCAATCTGAATTATCATAAGAATGGATGACAAATACGACTATGCATGTTACCTATAGAACACAGAGGCATGACGATTAATTTAGCGTGGAAGGAAGAGAAGTGACACACAAAATGAGGTCTTCTTGTTTAATAGTAAAGATTATAACAGTGTTTCTCACTTTTAAAATCCTCAATAAACATTTGACCAGGTCCCTGGGGATAACAAAAAACACATATTTGTAAACCTACACGTACAAACTTTTTAAAACTTTTTATTTTTTGTAAACTATAAAGCTTAGTTTCGGGTTTCTTAAATTTGTTTATATATACATGCACTTTTTAAAGATGTTCAAATTACAGATAATTCTGAACTTTTATGCTGATGCTCTCTGTAAGGATAATTACAAATGTACATCCATTTAGTTCCTATTTCAAAATCCAACAGAAAGAATTTTTTATAGATCTCTATAACTACCTGCCATGAAAAGAATACACTATATCAATTCAATCAAATAGTCTCCTGATTAAACAGTTAATTATTTTTTATGACATATTTGTTTAATATTTCTTAATTAGGTGTTAACTGTAGAATGCTAATAGCCACAACTGACTGTGAACTGGCTCCCTAGTGTGACCACATGCTAACAAGGATTCAGTCACTAACAGGCATAGTGTGCAATTAACACTTTTTAATAATTGATTTAATTGGTTCCTGCTGAGATGGACTGGGTTAATTACTTAATCACAACAAATGTCAGAAAGATGCTATGCTCCTGACAAGCTGGATCAGGAGTATTTCACATTTTTTTTAATGGGTAATCTTGATATAAGTGAATTACAATAAATGAAGAGAAAACTATATATTTTTTTTACAATTTTCAGATGATTTTTTTTCGAATGGGATAATTTTAATTTTTATAACACATTTTTTTTTTCAATTGAGAAGATTATATCAGTATCAAGAAATGTACAGCTAAATATCCTGTTTTTACCTAAATTGAAAGAAACATTTTCCAATAACAAAATGCAACCTTCAATCAAATCAATGGAAAAGACAAGTACATCAGTAAATGAATTTGAACTAGTCTGTCCCAATTTCTGCTATAAAGCTGTCCACATTAATCTTTGGCAGAGGCCAGCTATTGCAAAAGTGCACTCAAAAGGAACATTTAAAAAGAGGGCAGCTCTAAATTTGATTAAAAAAAAAGTGTAATTGAAGTCACATTTTCAAAGATATTTGCACGATTAAAGTATGATCTAATATTGGATTTTGATTGGTAGTAGATAATTTAAGCCTATTAATTCATGTAGTTCTGCATTCTTTAATCTCTGACAGGTTCTAAGAAAATTTTAAATATACTCAATATAATAACATAGGTAATTACAATTAAATAGGATCACAAGTCTCCAATCAATTTATCATAAATACTTAAACAAACATTCTAAACTATAATATTGATGTCACCCCTGGGTCATGTACAGATAATAACATCTATAATCAGGGAAGAAAAGTCACATGCCATAGAATTAAAACAATGAGGTGAGATTGCCCCTGGTCATAGGGATCAATCAAATATGTTGATTCAGCAATTCATTTTCAATAAAAGCTTATGGTCTTACAGACAAAACTGATGTTCTCTGTAACAAAATGTATTATGAATAAAATGCCAAACATAAACACAATAAGGTTAGAGGTCATTATGGTTTTTTTTTAATTGGCAGGGGAAGATATTCTAAACTTATTATCAAACTGCAGCTGGGATACAAATGAAAAAGATTTTCAATGTTTAATATTCATATCTTAAAATACATATTTCTTTTGAAGTGCATCTGATTTTTTCAAAATTACAGAGTTTTAAAGCAAAAAAAAGTCCATAATGTATTTTCAAGTATCCTTTACATGTGTTATGGTAGGCTCAGTTTCTATGTACAATTACTGACTTAAGAAATCAAGAGTGATCATATTTTGTCAAATATTCCTCTGTGAATTTAGGTTGAAATACATTGTACATGTAAGGGGTATTATAGAAGGGTCCCCTACTTTACCCACCCAATTCTATACACTGCATTTAACATGTTAAATCAATAATATCATTGGAACATTATTCTGTTGGATACTCAGAACATACAGACAAATTTGAGTGTTTTCTCTCAAAATAAACAGAGCTTGTTTACATGAGGAACCTTATTAATTTGAAACAGTCATGTCAGGTTGGAACTGACCCAAGTCGACATGTTTCCACTTACAAATGTAGTTCAAATGTCAAAATGACCATATTTCACACAGTGCCCTTATTAACATCTTCTGGCATTTTAAATTCCATAACACTTGGTTACATTTCTTTTTATTTCTGGAGCAAAACTCAATACACAGTCAAAGGTGATGAATCATCAAGTGAAATGGATTAAATGCAATGAAACTGATTTGTAATTTACATCAGAATAATGAAAGAGATATTTGTTGTTCTAATCAATCCTTTACACTTTTCCTTATATATAAAATTCCACAACAAAAAAATCCATTTAATGCAATTGCTACGTTGAGTATTAAAATATGTCATTTAGTGACAATTAGAACACTCATAGAAATGGGGTTTGGCATTTAAAGGACCAAATTGATGATTCTTCAAATCTTTTTTAAGAATATATTACAAAATTAACAAAAATAGACAGGACCAAATTTATTTTTATAGGACATGTACATTTTGTTGTACTGTTGGTCCTGTGATAATTTAGAGGACTGCATGTTATAAACTTCTTTTTTATTTTATGAATATTAAGCACAATAAACATGAGAAAATGATAGATTGAATATATTTAAAAAGACTGATATTTGAAAACTTAATTAGTTGTATACTGTAACATGTATGAAGAAAAGTATTCGTGAAAGGTATTGCTTAAATTTTTATTTTTTGTTCTATAAAAAAGAAAAAAGAATGAAAAGAAATATTGGCTACAAGCTCAAAATTTGTCATCTCTGAATATCAATGAATGATTTTTTTTCTCAGTAGGTATAAATAGGTATGGAGTTAATTCAAATGCCCAAATTATCTACTAGTATCCATTTTGAAACAATTGTAAGATCATCATGACACAATTTCATCAATGTAGCAGTGTCTAACCTCATCGTTTGGAGCATTTACTCCAATCCTCAATTCCAGCTTTTCCGTTTTGGTTTTGAACATTCAGGTACAATTTCAAAGGGATCCATAAACTTACACACAAATAATTGTCTGGGAAAAAAAAAGATGTGTGTTTTTGGCCACTTTTTCCTAAGCTGTTGGTACCATAACCCCCAAAATCAATCCCCACCTTTCTTTCATGGTATTGAACCGTGTTTGGTTTAATTTCAAAGAGATCCATTCACTTAAACTTAACAGTTATTGTCTGGAAATCAAATGTGTATTCAAATGACGACCCTGTCCCTACCAACAAAGACAATGCCACCACAATAGCATTATACAAATGCACATTTTTAGTGGTCATATAAAAAGCTGTTAATACCACCCAAATGGGTCAGGATCCCTAATAGACCTTGAGATGAGGAACTCAGATGACGTAATTAAAAAAAAATATTAGTCTGCCATACAATTGTGGGTGCTGTGATTTTAAAAACGGACATAAATGAACAATAAGAACTGTTTTATAGAGCTGATGTGATGAGAAAAGAAATATGTAGATTTGACCTGAAATAAATTATTAGAAAGGACAATTTTTTTATTGAATTTTATGATCAGAATTTTGGGATTATTTCATGAGGATAGTGTCATTTTTCACCATTTTCCGGGGTCCAGCAATTTGCGAAAAAAGTAATCTCACTTGCCACCCCGAAAATTTAACCAGACATGTATAAATGTATCAGGTTCGATTTGAGCCATCATCAGACATGTTCAAGTAAACGATATGGACTGAGCAGCGGAGGAAAACGTTACCATTACTGCCTATGGAGAATTAATTGTGAATGTTTACCCAAATACTATTTTTATTCAGCCCTTTTATGAGGGGGATAGGAGGGGTCCTGATCCCGAAATCCCGGGCTTCAAAACACGTAATCCTGAGGTCCCGAATTGAAATAAATTGAAATCCCAAAATTCGAAAAAAGAATTCCCAGTTCCCCGGCAGGGTCAGTCCAGAAATCCCAAGCTTAAAAACACCTGATCCGGGAGTCCCGATAAAGGTCCTATCCCCCTCAATTTGTGTATTAAATTTCCTTTGCAACCTAGCTATCTACAACACTGAAGGATCAAAAGCAGGCTGTTAGTTATTCTCAATTGAACTGTATCCTATCTTTCATATCAGGCCTTCTATAGATAACAATACAGCTTGGGTTTTTCTCATTGTCGAAGGCAAAAAAAAATCCACTTCATTTGAACTTATGGGGATACCACATCTCCTTATCATCAAATTAAATGTATGTTGCATTATTCATTTTGATGAAAACGCTAGATTTTAGAGACATTCCCATGGTTGCCTGACATTGGGCAAAACAGAGTAGAAATTGTTTTGGTACTTCAGATATGTTTAAAGTGATGACTAGGGACTGACCTTATTTATCATTCAAATCTTCGGACACAATATGAAATTTTAACAAGACTGTGAAGAAACTGAAAGGTGACCAAAATTATGTACATCCAGACAGTTGTAGCTTATTACATTAAAACTGATCCATCTTTATTTGCTCTTATAGGTAAACAAAGCCACTATTATATTAAGATAAACAAATGTATTCTCTAAAGAGCCTTGTGCCACTGATGGCATCATGCTACACTCAAATTCAGAATTATTTTAATATGTGTCCATAAAATGAATTCATTTGATTTTTTAACATTACATGGCAACATCTTTCAAGTTAAAGAGTTTCTTTTCTGATTTTTTTATATTACTAATTTATCATCATATATAATATATTGCACCTGTAGTTTTTATCATTCTTAATCATGGGTATCTTTAATTTAGTTTTATTCTTCTGCAAGTTTACATGTTAATTTATAACTGACATATTAGTTTTATCTAAATACAGTCAAATATGTTACAAGTTTAATAAACACCTGGATGGCTCATCTGTTAATATTGACACTTTGTCATTGGTCATTCATTGTATGCTAAATGAAGTTTAATTAAATTGTATATTATTTACCTACCTTGATTGTTTCTTCCACAGAATTGGGTGGGTAGGGTTGATAGTGTTGGTCTCCATGTGTTGCCATTCCTTGTTTATTTACAACATGATGAAATCTGAAAAAGTGAAAAGTCACCTGTTTTTGATGTTTTAGTAAATTTCCTTGTTTTCGTCAATAAATCTTACGTATGTGGTCATTCATATTTCCAAAAGAAAGCACTGCAGTATTAATAATTCATAGCATGAAGGGTAAAGCAAATAAATATCCAAGACATTTACCATTTTCGTCACAATTTAAATATTTGTGTATTCCATTGCAGGTGTGTATTGAAGAAAACACGCACTTCCTTGTGTAATACGTCACGAACATTAGTGTTAAATACTTTTTGTACATTTTTTTTCTCAGGGAAAGTTTGGGAAGATGAGCCCTATTTTTAGTGTCAGGGGTATAATTATATATATTTTCACACATTGTTTTTTTTTCTCAAATTAACAGTGCTGAGGAATAAACAATTTTGTCACGACTTGTTTTTCGTTTAATCTATGCTGCACATGGCTTAGACTTGTTCAAAGACATTGACCTGTCAAACTTTGAACTGACCCCTGAATCAATATTCTGATTGGCCAAAAGCATTTCAATCAAAATGGCTTTCAAATCTCATTGGAAATAATAATATGGGCGTTTCCTTTCTGTCTTAAACCCCGCATCATCTCGCGCCAAATTTCCGCGGAAAATGTTGTTGTTGTAGTCAGTTGACAGAGAATTTTTCGTTTGTCTACGAGAATCGTTAGGAATAGTCTTTATTTGTTGGTTTTTATCTGAAGGATATTATTTTTTAGCTCCGTAGACACATATGATATTTGTAACCTTTCAAACCCACCTACGTCATCCACACAAACCTCATTTGGAAAGGAGCCAAAATACCAAGAATGAAACAAGAGCCAGACGATTCCCCAAGTAAGTTGTGTTCTATTTATTGTTTATGATGATTGTATTGAATGGCCTACCACCAGTAGACTGTGATTTCACCTTTCTTTTTGGCTGATTTAATGGATAATTGAATACAAATATGCCTGACCCACATTTGAAGAGGATTTGACGCGATGGCTAAGTATCCCCTTGTAAGATGATTTAATGAAAAATTTGGCTCTTAATGAAACGTTATTACGTTTGTTAAGTTATTTTATAATATTTAGAGTTTAGAAAGAAGTTTATTTGATAAAAGAATGTCTTCACAATCAATATCTCGCAGTTGTCATGTCTAAGCCGGTAATTTTTCCGCGAACTTTTACGTGCCATTTTTGATCAATTGACCTAATTTGCGGCCCTTCTGTATTTCAAACAAAAATAATGTCTTTTGGCTGCTGTAACAACTGACTGTAATTGACATGCGTTAATTAATGAAATGTTTCTTAATTGATCTATTCATTATTGATTAAATCGACATGATACAACGTCAGTGAACTGTGAAAGAAGATCACAACAAAGTCCGTTATTGTCGATATGCAGTAGGCGGGCCGGTATGGCACACACGATCACGCGCCAAATTTGAACGCGCTAGCTTATCAAAATTTTGAACGCCAGAAACAATCCCAACTGTTTTCTGTTCAACCTTACAGAAAATTAAGAAATTTGTTAAGGATTTCATAAATGACACAGAAGTATTTGTATGTGGTAAGATTGTCTGACCTTGGGGAACATAACAATTTTTTTTTTTGTAAACAACAACAAACCTAAAAGCAGTGGCAGAAATGAACATGAAACATATCAGAATGAAACTTGTCTGAAAGTGAAAGGTATTGCCAAAAAGAATGAAATTAAGTTTGTTTGGTCAATTTTTAACCCGAAAAGAAATGTTTTCACCAGAATTAATTTTGTGACTCTTACAAGTTCAAACTGATTTAAACATATTCATATGCAGATCTAGGATTTTGAAGAAAAAAGGAATGTGCCAATAACCACATTTGTAGCTCCTTGATAGCGGAACAGTTTTTCCTGTCCCCCTAAATCAATCTTTCATATATGAATGCATTATTACACAAAAAGTGATCAGGAAAACAAGATAATCCCATTATGTATATTATAGAATATTTATTCACCAAATAAGGGCCACAGGAGGGCATTTGCATACAAACCATATTGTAAATAATACACATGTGCAATGCAATCTAGACATTACTGCATTGTCCTGTCAAGAATTAGATTTTAAAAATGAAAATACTATTATAACTTAAAGATGACTGAATCATACGTATACACTTCTTGGTGAATTTTCTGTGTCACTATTCACCAATTTTTTTTTCAAACCACTAGCTATAGCTTTTGAAACCATAATATTCCAACACTTTTCTTATGTGTTTAACCAAAGCTTTGTAAATACTAGTACTAATAAAAAAAAAACAAGATTACTCAATGTTCCTTAAATGAAGGTAAAGTTTGATTTTACAGATTAAGCTTGTTGTTGAGTTGTAGTTTTTCAAGTAAAGCCAAGTGATGCAATGAGTGTGGGCCGTACAATAACTTGAAAACACTGAAATCATTTTAATTTGAGATAAATATGTGTTGTCTCTGATGTCTAATTGAAGAACAAGTTTAGTTTTCGTGATTTTTACTTGTATTTTTAAGTTGTAGATCAGACCTTTCAGCAGCAAATAGTGATTCTTAGACTGTTGTCCGTGCAGTAACTTTTAAATGCTTTGACAAATATTTTCAAATTTAGATATATGTTGTTTCCCCAGACTAAATGACAGTCAAGTTCAGTTTTCATGATTTTAGCTTTATCGTTCTTGAGTTGTTATTCTATCTTTAGATTGAATGAGAAAATAATGATGATATAAACTAACGGTATGACATTATGATGTCTTTTTCAGATATGTCAGAGGAAGCATCTAAAGGCGAGGAAAGAGTCCCATTTTCAAAATCAACAAATATAAACAGAATTTCTGAAAAAGCAAAAAAGTCTCAGAAACAAAAAGAAAGTACTAAACCTATCAAAGAAGGAGAAAGCCCTGACAGTAGACCAACAACTCCAGTACAAGAAGGTAAAGAGGACGGAGAAGAAATTGCTGCACCTCTCACACCAACAACTAATCTTAAAATGCTTTTTAGTGCCGTCAGTCCGGAAATTAGAGATAGGGAAAGCAAAATGAAGGACATATCAATTGGAACTGATGATGATGTGGTAGTTGTAGAACCACCTGACTTTGGAGATGATTTTGATTGGAAGCCAGCTGGTTCCAGGAAAGAAAAATCACTTGGATTGCTTTGTGCCAAGTAAGATTTGTACATAGTTCATCATAGGACAACATTAAAAAACAGTTCATCAATTAGGACATCATAAAAAAATCATAGTTTTTGGTTCTTATTCATCTATACACAAATCTGTGCATTTATTATATTGCATTCTTAGAAGGAGTTATTTTAAAACTAAGATTATCCTAGGGAAACCAAATTAAGTAACAAAGTTTTATTTTGAAAAGTTTGCTCAGCGGTTTTGCTTTGTGAAATATTTAGGGAGCACACTTGTGAGTATTTCTCCATTAATAGTACATAATTCATATTATACAAGTTGAGTAAGGCAGTGAAGAATGCTGTAATTTTATGATTTTGTTCAATTTATAGAGTCAGTCTTAACGCTCAAGCACAGGCCTACCTGCCATGGCTTGTAAAAATCATCTCTTCAAGCCAATATATATATAGCATTTGACTATAATTTTCATGAAATTCAGCTTTGAATGTTTATAGTGAAGACTGATAAAGGTGTATATTAGCCATTGATTTCAAAGCTTAACTGTCACAAAGATATTGTTATGAGCATTATTTTCACAACTTGGAAATAAAGATAATAAATATTCACAAAACCACTATACTTAGTATTAATTGTACATAAACTCAATGTCGTTTCAGCAATATATTTTGTTTTATTTATTTACAGATTTTTGAATAAATATCCTGAAATGCCAACAACCAAGGACAGTAATGTTATAAGTTTAGATGAAATAGCTAAAGATTTAGGTAAGAGTTGCTGGAATATAGAAAAGAAAAAGAAACTCAATTCTGAAGACAGGGCTCATCTTTCAAAATAATTGTTTTTCAATTTAACTTTTGTTGTCTGCTTCTGCAATATTTATCTCAAAGTTTAATTATAAAGTGCTTTCGATTTGAATGGACATTTTCATTGTTGAAGGCTTCATGGTGACCTAATACATCTGTCCTTAGGGGGTCTTTTCAGTGGTCTCTATGGCAATCATGTCTTGAAAGTGATCATAGATTTTATCAACATCAAGAGTTCAGTCTGTGTTTCATGGAATTTTATGAAATTTGGACTAGAGCTCATTTATAGCCAAAACACAGTTTCCTGAGCAATCTTGGAAATATGTTATTATTTCAAATATTTTTCTGATAGATGGACTTTTTGAGCTGACCTTTTTGTAAATTTTCATGGATTCATGTTATGAAATTTGGAGAGAAGCTTTTAAGCCAACATTACACTTTTATGCTGACATAACAATAATAGTAAGGAAGACTAAGGGTTGTACAGAAACCCTTACAAATTTTTATTAATTATTGGTTGCAATTTATATCAAGCAATCCTTTATAGTAAATGAGAACCTATCAGTTCTATTTAAACAACAAAACAGACAATTTTATCTTGCTGAAAGAAATGAACACATTACTTGATATTTTTATTTTAAAATCTTTTCGTAAACGTCTAGTTTAAGAGTAGAAATAAAAGCATGGTTTCGAATTCCTTTAATTTCATTTAATGTCCGGAAATTTTTTTGAGAAAGTTAATTCTCCTCTTGGAGCTCAGTTATACATAATAGCCTGCATATACTTACCATTTGACTGGGGCACTAATCTTGATTTCTATAATAATAATATAAAAAAATGAGGAGATCTGGAAATCAAAACAAGAACAGAAAAAAAAGATTATATACAAGTAACTTTTATGTAGTACTGTTATATAGTATAAAGTATATTTAACAACATCAAAGAATCTTTGATTTCAGTTTTCACATTTATAAAACATGAAGGTATAGCACATTTACAATTATATTATATATATATATATATTTATTGATTTTAGGTGTAGAAAGAAGAAGGATATATGATATAGTAAATGTGTTAGAGAGTGTGGAAATAGTCAGTAGAATTGCTAAAAATAAATATGCCTGGCATGGCAAGTCTAACTTGCCTGTAACATTAGCTAAACTAAAGGTAATATATAACATGAAAAGCAGTATAATCATGTGAACTTGGGTAACGTCATGATCACATACAGATCGTTAGAAAGTGCTAAAAACATATACATCGTTTGCCATCAATGACAATGTTGAAAAAATAAGGGTACTAGTCATAGGAGTTATTTGTTTACCTTGAATGTTTTTGTTGATATACTTCATTAACCCTTTCGCCGACGAGTCCCGGTTTACCGGGATTCACGCTTCAGACAGCTGACGATGAGTCCCGTTTTACCGGGATCGGAATACCTCTTTTATGTTTCCCGCTCAAACAGTGCAAACGTGGGTTATCTTTCTTTGATGGATAACCCGGATGAAAGTGTAAACATTGCGGTTCCGTTTGTTGAAAACCGTGTCAAAATCAGAGGAAATTTACGGAATTTACGAGAATTTGAAATGAGGGAACATTTTTTTTGAAAGAATATGGAAGAATTGAAGCCAAACTAGTATACTTTTTTGACATAAAATGTCGTTTTATGTACAAAACAGTTGGAATGGACATCGATCAGTGTGAGGAATTTGTACAGCCTCATAAAATTTTTCAAAATTTTGCCGTTTTGGGTTAAAAAATTACGATTTGGGGTGAAAGAGTCGAATTTTGAGAATTTCACCTTGATAATGACGAAAATTTGAAAATTTTGATATTTTATGAAGAAAAAATTGTCAAAACATGAACAAAACTGTGAACATGGTCTTAGTGAATAAAATAAATACACAAATAACTACAAACAAGTTTTTATTGACATTTATTATGAATATTTCCAACTTGAGTAATAGTAGCCAGGGACGCCATCGTCTCAGAGTAGCTTCTGTCTTGGCAGCAATCGGTGAAAGGGTTAATATGCATTATCACAATACAAGAGCTGGATGCAAATTGAAAAAATAGGGCATCAAGTGGATACTTAGGGTACAATTTATTTTTGTGCAGCCTGATTTAATACAAGGAACAATAATCATTGGTTCAGGTTTTACTTGAAATGCAATTATATTTTGATAGTTAGCATGTTCATAAGAAATTTGATATTCTTGACTTATGTTTCATTTAGTGATTGAATGAATTGTTATTCTAGGAATATTATTGTGAGAAATTTATAAAGAACCCATTTTATTTTAGGCACTAGGAGATGCAGAAGGTTTTGCAGAGCAGATGAAGAAATTACGAGATTTTGAGTTAAGTCGAGAACTAGCAGAACAGAATGCAGCTATGTGTGGAACCAAGCTTGAAAAACCAACATTTAATATTGAAAATCTAGGTGGAACAGGTAGATAAGATTTTTTTTTTTTTTAATTTCAGTTAAAAGATCAAAGCTGTAAAAAGTTCTTTAGTCTTTTAAAATTATTATATACTTGGCCTTGATACATGCTGCTTGGAATCTTTAAAAAGATGATTTGGCTCTTTGTAGCTGAAGTAAAACTAAAATTAAAATTTACAGTGGTTTTACTGGAAGGAGACAAAAATAAGATGGGCACTATTATTTATCAGTATGTAACAGTTTGTCCCTATTTGAAATCATAACAACCATGTTTAATGTAACAACAGATCATGATAAAATTAATACATCTGATAGAATGAACATTTCTGTAAAAGTTTGTTTGACATAATAAAAAAAAATGATTTTCTTTTTCAGCATTAATGAGAAAAGACAAATCACTAGGCATAATGAGTCAAAAGTTTCTGATGCTGTTTCTCGTTTCTGAGGTAATAGTCTTTTCTTGTAAAATTACTTTACATTTACACTGTATTCTCTACTGAAAACTTTTGTTGACCAAAACAGGAAATGATAACTTATGTTAATGCACTGTGTCTATGAAAAACAATTTTCCTGGGTAGAGTTAACCACACATTTAAAAAATCGAGGAATTATAAATTTTATATTGGTATGCAGGAAGACTTGGGCTAAACCATGAAACAAAGTATCACAAGAATGACATTTTCCTAAAAAAAAAAATACACAAAAATTGGTACACACAGGAATAAATGAATCCACTGTATCAACAGCATTTATAACTCAAAGAAGATCAATGTAAATTTATACTTTGTTATTTATTACTTTTGAGTGACAAAAGAATTAATTATTGTTTATAATTTTTCATATTAAGTAAACTCACAAAATGAATATGCTCGTCTCAAATAACTATCACTGCAGTAGCTAACTTTAATTTTTGTAAGTGATTGTAATACCCATTGAAGATATACTGAGGATTCATTTAGATCTTTGTTGGAGTCCATATAATTTTGGTTGGTAAACAATATTTGTTTTCAGACTGAAGAGTATCAAATTTAACAGGTTCATATTATAATCCTATTAAAGAAACTAAAAATGAAATTTTTGTTTAGTATGTGAATTTGTGGTTACCAGTACCCATGAAAACCAGATATGAATATAAGAAAAGAAGATGTGTTATGATTGCCAATGAGACAACTCTTCACAAGAGACAAAATGACACAAAAATAAATGGCCCCTAAATAACAAATGTAACAGAATTCAAAAGAGAAATCTAATTGCCCAATTTATGTAAAAAAAAATTATGAACAAAGCACTAATGATAATAGATGCATTAATGTGCGTATTGTTATGCGTTTACTTTTCTACATTGGCTAGAGTTATAGGGGGAGGGTTGAGATCTCACAAACATGTTTAACCCCGCCGCATTTTTGCGCCTGTCCCAAGTCAGGAGCCTCTGGCCTTTGTTAGTCTTGTATTATTTTAATTTTAGTTTCTTGTGTACAATTTGGAAATTAGTATGGCGTTCATTATCACTGAACTAGTATATATTTGTTTAGGGGCCAGCTGAAGGACGCCTCCGGGTGCGGGAATTTCTCGCTACATTGAAGACCTATTGGTGACCTTCTGCTGTTGTGTTTTTTTCTATGGTCGGGTTGTTGTCTCTGACACATTCCCCATTTCCATTCTCAATTTTATGATAAATATTTTAAACAATGCCTTATAATCCCAAATCTACATGAATTTGACGAACGCTGTTGAAGTTTACATCTGTCGTGAGATTCAAAGGTTGTAGCCCATATGAAAAAAGTGTGATGATTTTATATCTGATATTTCTAAAGCTTTGATTTCATATGACAGAGTTGAAAATTAGGGAAAAGGGTTGAAGAAATAACATATACCTTATATTATTTCAAAATAAAGACTGGGGAATCATCTTACATGGTGGGAGTCTTACATTTTCATGCTTAGATAATAAGAGGGCAAACAGTAATGTGAAAACTAATGAGGGGGGAGATAAACCTAATTTAATTACTTATTACATAGTAGATTATTCCATCATAACAAATTTCCCCATTTTATAACAGATATGTATTTTTGTTGTCATAGATATTGTGTGAATCAAACAATGTATGAAGGCCGTATGGTGATCTATAGTTGTTAATTTCCAAGTCATTTTGGTCTCTTGTGGAGAGTTGTCTCATTGGCAATCATACCACATCTTTTTTATATGAAGGTTATTATTTATCTTTCTCTTTTCAGCAAAAAACAGTGAATTTAGATCTAGCAGCGAAAATACTCATTGGTGATGCAAATGTAGATAGGTCTGACTATTCTAAATTCAAAAGTAAGTAAACACTTCAACCCAGTGGCCAGTAATCATGATATGCAAAAAAAAAAAATGCCACACAATGAGCTTTTTTTTACGGGAATAACCTAAGAGATTTGTCCATAGATTAAGTTAACTTTTCCAGGTACAATGTATATAAACTGTTAAAGAACATTATTTTGTTTTACCCTGGAAACGTTGTTTGGATTTATTTAAATTAGGTACATCCTGATTATGGTCCTGAAACAGGATTGTTCAAGTCAGGAGTTTTACCAGTAACTTAGTAAGGGTTGTCATTGTAAATGAATGTTTAATTATAGCCTGTCTGAGAGCTACAGCCTCATACTTTAATTATAGCCTGTCTGAGAGCTACAGCCTCAAACTTTAATTATAGCCTGTCTGAGAGCTACAGCCTCAAACTTTAATTATAGCCTGTCTGAGAGCTACAGCCTCAAACTTTAATTATAGCCTGCCTGAGAGCTACAGCCTCAAACTTTAATTATAGCCTGTCAGAGCTACAGCCTCAAACTTTAATTATAGCCTGCCTGAGAGCTACAGCCTCAAACTTTAATTATAGCCTGCCTGAGAGCTACAGCCTCAAACTTTAATTATAGCCTGCCTGAGAGCTACAGCCTCAAACTTTAATTATAGCCTGTCTGAGAGCTACAGCCTCAAACTTTAATTATAGCCTGCCTGAGAGCTACAGCCTCAAACTTTAATTATAGCCTGTCAGAGCTACAGCCTCAAACTTTAATTATAGCCTGCCTGAGAGCTACAGCCTCAAACTTTAATTATAGCCTGCCTGAGAGCTACAGCCTCAAACTTTAATTATAGCCTGTCAGAGAGCTACAGCCTCAAACTTTAATTATAGCCTGTCTGAGAGCTACAGCCTCAAACTTCAATTATAGCCTGTCAGAGCTACAGCCTCAAACTTTAATTATAGCCTGCCTGAGAGCTACAGCCTCAAACTTTCATAAAGGCTACACTGAAAACTGCCTTCTTTTCTGAGGACATTTATTTTAATACAAGAAGTAAATGTTTATTTTCAAAAATAATAGCAGAGGACACTGGATATATAGATTCCACCACTGCAAAAAAGTGTTACAATAATTCTCCACTCAAGACAGTTGAATTTTAGTATTTAAAGCGTGAGGCTTGCAGAAATTTTTAAATATGTCAAATTTAACTGTTTAAAGTAGAGAAGTATCATTATACAGGAGTAATAGTGGTGGAATCTGTTTCTCTAATGATTTTTATCCTTCCTTTTCAAATATTTGCAGAAAGATGTGTACTTTATAGGTGACTTCATCAGGCATGGTCACAGAAACTTGTGTACTTTATAGGTGACGTCATCAGGCGTGGTCACAGAAACTTGTGTACTTTATAGGTGACGTCATCAGGCGTGGTCACAGAAACTTGTGTACTTTATAGGTGACGTCATCAGGCGTGGTCACAGAAACTTGTGTACTTTATAGGTGATGTCATCAGACATGGTCACAGGAAGTTGTGTACTTTATAGGTGACGTCATCAGGCATGGTCACAGGAAGTTGTGTACTTTATAGGTGACGTCATCAGGCATGGTCACAGAAAGTTGTGTACTTTATAGGTGATGTCATCAGGCATGGTCACAGAAAGTTGTGTACTTTATAGGTGACGTCATCAGACATGGTCACTGAAAGTTGTGTACTTTATAGGTGACGTCATCAGGGTGCTATAAACAGTTTCGTATAAAAAACTAGGGGTTATTCCCCAACTAAAAATAGACATGGAGGGAAGTCCCTTTTTATCAACATAATTGGTGAAAAAGTATCATGTTTTTTGTATTTGGTTGTAAAGATATGTTAATTAACTTCAATTAAAACAGGTTGAATGATTAAAATAATTTAAAAAATTAGATTAAATATTCATGTTTTGAGGGGAGACAACACTGTAAACAGTGTTTTTTTGGCAGTGAAAATTCAAAACTTATTTGCAGCCACTGTAGCTCTTTTCGGAGCAGGCGAACGTAGCCTGAAGCATGAATTTTTTGAAAGACCAGGTAAAAATCTATGAAATTCATACAACTTTGATTATGAAAAATGTGCAGGTATCATGTCTTCAGGGGTGTGCACATGACCTGATTTCAGGTTTTTTAAGCTTAAATAAGGCAATGTTTTTCCCAGTTTCTCTGGATAAAACTTTTTTATACTATTAAAAGTACACTTTTTTTTTATTCCATTATAAACTAGAGAACATTCTGATTCCAGTGATATCTAGTTTTATACAGGTATCTTTATTAATCAGTCCACCACTAAGGGTCACTTATACATGGTCCCTCAAAATATGACGTCATAGAAAAAAACTGTTGATTGCACCCTCAGGCATGGTCACAGGAAGTTGTGTACTTTATAGGTGACGTCATCAGGCATGGTCACAGAAAGTTGTGTACTTTATAGGTGACGTCATCAGACATGGTCACAGAAAGTTGTGTACTTTATAGGTGATGTCATCAGACATGGTCACAGGAAGTTGTGTACTTTATAGGTGACGTCATCAGGCATGGTCACAGGAAGTTGTGTACTTTATAGGTGACGTCATCAGGCATGGTCACAGAAAGTTGTGTACTTTATAGGTGATGTCATCAGGCATGGTCACAGAAAGTTGTGTACTTTATAGGTGACGTCATCAGACATGGTCACTGAAAGTTGTGTACTTTATAGGTGACGTCATCAGGGTGCTATAAACAGTTTCGTATAAAAAACTAGGGGTTATTCCCCAACTAAAAATAGACATGGAGGGAAGTCCCTTTTTATCAACATAATTGGTGAAAAAGTATCATGTTTTTTGTATTTGGTTGTAAAGATATGTTAATTAACTTCAATTAAAACAGGTTGAATGATTAAAATAATTTAAAAAATTAGATTAAATATTCATGTTTTGAGGGGAGACAACACTGTAAACAGTGTTTTTTTGGCAGTGAAAATTCAAAACTTATTTGCAGCCACTGTAGCTCTTTTCGGAGCAGGCGAACGTAGCCTGAAGCATGAATTTTTTGAAAGACCAGGTAAAAATCTATGAAATTCATACAACTTTGATTATGAAAAATGTGCAGGTATCATGTCTTCAGGGGTGTGCACATGACCTGATTTCAGGTTTTTTAAGCTTAAATTAGGCAATGTTTTTCCCAGTTTCTCTGGATAAAACTTTTTTATACTATTAAAAGTACACTTTTTTTTTATTCCATTATAAACTAGAGAACATTCTGATTCCAGTGATATCTAGTTTTATACAGGTATCTTTATTAATCAGTCCACCACTAAGGGTCACTTATACATGGTCCCTCAAAATATGACGTCATAGAAAAAAACTGTTGATTGCACCCTCAGGCATGGTCACAGGAAGTTGTGTACTTTATAGGTGACGTCATCAGGCATTGTCACAGAAAGTTGTGTACTTTATAGGTGACGTCATCAGACATGGTCACAGAAAGTTGTGTACTTTATAGGTGACGTCATCAGGCATGGTCACAGAAAGTTGTGTACTTTATAGGTGACGTCATCAGGCATGGTCACAGAGAGTTGTGTACTTTATAGGTGACGTCATCAGGCATGGTCACCTTTTTTCATAAAATCACAATAGAAATTGCTGAAGAAATCTAGAAAGTTTGACATTTAGTTAAATTTCAACCAATCATTTGCCGAGAACAGAAATTTAGCTAGTGAAGAGAATATTGATCAAGAAATGTGAAAACAGCACAGAAAATTCGAGAAAAAACATTTTAAAAGTGGAATAATAAACCAGGATAACAAAAACAATTCACCCACACACACATAATTACACAAAAGGAGAAAGAAAAGACTTACCAATAGTAAACATTTTATAATGTTTTTAAACAAATTCTTTACATATTTTTTTGTTTGTTTTCAGCAAAGATTAGAAGATTATATGATATAGCCAACATTCTTACTAGTCTAGATCTCATTAGGAAAGTACATGTAACAGAATTTAGGGGAAGGAAACCAGCATTCAAGTATATAGGACCTGATTTAATGCAGATGCAAGACATTAGTGGTAAGACAAACAAATATTTTTCTGATCAACTGTAGTTTTATTTTAAACAAACTTTTTTAATAATGCTTGTTACATAAACATTAAGTTGTCATGGGGAAGCAACTTAGGGGAGGAGCAGCATTATTTCAGAGTTACATTTGTTGGGGGGGAATGCAATTGAGGGTGTCTCATTAAAGCTACCTGTTTATAAAGCAGATAGCACCATGTCAACTTTATGAACTGAAGTTAACAACAATACTTTTTTGGAGGCCAGTTCTTGTTGCTTAACATCACAATTTTACAATTATATTATTACTAAAGTTAGAACTTCTTTAAAATTGAGGAAGACAACCTCTGGTTTAATTGGGTAGAAAAACATGCCAATTCATAAATAATTTGAGAATACATATCAAAGGTGTTTGTAATGCCATCCATTAGAACTAGAGTTACACCCCTTGAAATTATTTCTGCTTACATGTCAATTTTCTCCTTATTTCAGTATGTTATAATGATGGATTTCACAGACCAAGTTCGAGGCATTCATTGTTGGATTGTGTGAAGAATAACCAAGGTGATTTTTATTTTCAAGTATAGTTTAGAAAGATGCAGATTAATTTCAATATCTTTTATATTTTTTATGTGATCTATCATAAGCACTAAGTTTCAGTTATTGTATGTACATCAAAGTTTAACTGAAAAATAAAAGAAAGAAGGATTATATATACAAGTCCAGTATCCCTATATACTTTTTCATTGTTTAATTTTGAAAATCTATCAAAATGTTTTTCAGGTTTTTTTTCACTATTCCTTCAAACTTTCCTCCTTTTGCTGTTTTAAATTGTATGTACACTTTTGAGTACTCAGTCTGTTTCAAACTGTTTTAGAGTTTGTCTGACCGAGAGAAAATTTTTTTGACTTTTTCTTCTATATTAACTTTTTATGTTGAGATAATAAAAACATCTATATTTATGTATTGTGTTTTTAAGTTGCAGAAATGGTATCAGGAAAGAGATCATCAGAAGCCCAAACTACTTGTAAGTATCAAGTCCAGTTCATGACATGCTACTTAGATTTTCAAAGATTGCATTTTTGTCGAGCCTTCGACTTTTGTCAAAAAAGCGAGACATAGCGATCCTACATTCCCGTGGCAGCGTCCACAAATATTCAGTTATTGAAATTTTAAACTATCCTGGATTTCTACCAAACTTGGAAAGAAGCTTGTTTATGATCATAAGCTAGTATCAAGAAGGAAATTTAGTTAAAATTTTGTTCTTGTTTTTTCTGTATTTTACTTAGATTGAACTAAGCTTTTCTTCCAGTTAACATTACATACAGTTTGCAGTTAAAGTTTTAAAAACATTTATAAAAGAGTATTAAACTATGCTGAGTTTTTACCAAACTTGGACAGAAGCTTCTTACAATCAAAAGATAGTATAGAGAGGAATATGTTTTTGGGTTTTTTTCCTCATTTTTGTTAAGCCTGCGATTAACAGCAAAAGTAGGCGAGACACTGGGTTCTACAGAACCCTTACAAATTTTTATTATTATGCCCCACCTACGACAGTAGAGGGGCATTATGTTTTCTGGTCTGTGCCTCCGTTCGTTCGTTCGTCCGTTCGCCTCAGGTTAAAGTTTTTGGTCAAGGTAGTTTTTGATGAAGTTAAAGTTACATCAACTTGAAACTTAGTACACATGTTCCCTATGATATGATCTTTCTAATTTTAATTCCAAATTTAAGTTTTGGCCCCAATTTCACGGTCCACTGAACATAGAAAATGATTGTGCGATTGGGGCATCCGTGTACTATGGACACATTCTTGTTTACAGAGTAATTTTCCTTTGTTTGGTACACATTGTGATATTTAGAGAATAACCTTTTATATTGAAATCTGCAAGTGAAATAAAATTTTGTCAAAATTATTAAGTAAAATCAAATAAGATATTTGAACTTTTCAAAAGTTTCAATTTATGCTTGATTGCATTACAAGGGGGTAAAGGTAAAACCTGATTTAACCGCTCGTTTTTCTTTCTTTTTATGAAAATAAGGAGATGTGGTATGATTACCTCTGAGGCAAATGTCAACCAAAAGGCAAAAGTTTAAATGAAGTGAATGTAAAGCAACCTTAAGGCCTTCAACAATGAGAAAAACCCATACTATATTGGGGTCTATAAAAGGCTGACATTGAAATTTAATTCAATTGAGAAAACTAATGGCCTAATTTATGACAACCACTGAACTACAGGCTCCTGACTTTGGACAAGCACATAATGAATGTGTCGGGATTAAACATGATTGTGAGCACTCAACCCACCCCTAACCTAGGACAGTGGTGTAACAGTACAACATAAGAACAAACTATAAAAATCAGTTGAAAATGGCTAAACTCATCAGATGGATAAAAATACATGTAACACAACACCCTAAGTAGGGATGAGAGCCAAATTGTAACTGTGAGGCCAAAAATCATTGCTATGTGTAAAGCAAATTTTTTGGTGTAGTCCTTATTATACTACAATATCTTCACTTTTTAATTGTAGATGACAAGAAAAGGAAGACTGATCCATGTAAAAGTGACAGAGGATTACAAGTGTGTGTATGTGAACCAGTAAAGAAACCATCATTTCCTCGACATTCATCATTTGAACAGATTTGTGAGGTGGCTGAGAAGGAACGGCAGAAATTATACGAGTCTATGTCACAACCCTGTAGTCCTACTCAGGATTATTCTGGTGATGGTAGGTGTAATCCATGACAGACTGGATCAGATCCAAACTTTAAAAAGGGTTGTTAAGGGTTTCTATACTAAACAAATAGCTGTCAATGCAGTTAAAAAAACCTAAACATTATACTTAATTCTTCAAAAATGTTGTTAGTTTATTTAGAACAAAATAATGGCAGTTACATTGGAATACTTATTTTGGGTTAAAAGTCGAATTTCTGGAATTTCATCTATCTAATGTTGAAAATTTGCTAATTTTATTAAATTATGACCACATTAACAAAACTGTGTCCATGGTATAAGTGAGTAATATATAGAGACAAGTTTTAATTGATATTTGATATGAAGATCTCCTACTTATGACAGAATGGCCAGGGAAGCCATCATCTCAGAGTAGCTTCTGTCAGGGCAGCTTTCGATGAAAGGGTTAATCAATGGACATGACATGTTTTTAAATCATCCAAGAGTCCTAGAATATCTCCCTTGCAAATATCTGTGTATTAGATTGTACAGGTAGCAAATCGTAAGCTGTCTTGTTTATGAAAAACAGTCAAAGGTTAAAAGAAAAGAAAGAAAAAAAAAACTATTTTAAAACGTGATTTTAACAAACATGTACATTAAAATCTTAATTCTTTGGACAAATACTTTGTTTTTTAACTTAAAGTTACTGGTTCATAAATGAGCAAGTTCTGTTAATATTAACCATATGTTAAATTTATTCCTTTATTATTGCAGAGTTTACAAAGAGTTTGAGTCAAGGTGACACCCCTACTGCTAGCCCGCCAAAGAAAAAGGGTTCAAGTAAAATAGTGGTACAACGCAATCTAACTAGTGAAGAAATCAGAAAATCAAAAAAAGCTGAGACAATTATTATTAAAACTGGAATACCTGCATGTAAAAATCCAACCATGATTCCTCTTACAAAAGATCAGATAGATGCTGTTTTAAAATCACTCAAAGTTCCAGTACCTCTGAAAGGGGACAAAAATGTCAGTGAAGAATCAGAGGAGTCGTCAGATGAAAAATTATCCAATAAAAGATCATCCACTGATAGTGAGTCGGAATCAGCTCCTAAAAAATTTAGGGTTGACTTTCCTTCACCTCCTTCAGATGATAATATAGAACAGAAAACTTTTTCTGACGGCAACAAAACACCAAAAGCACTTCATACAACTCCAGAATTCGTAGGTACTGTTGAACCTGAAAAATCTAGTGACTATGAACCATTGGCTGTGCCATTTCCTGAAATGGAAGACTCAATTGAAACAAATACTCATGTTGATAATTCAGTTGCTCAGATGGTAGGGAAAGTGCTAAAAACATCACAATCAAACATCCAAAGAATAGCTGTTCAGTTGCCAAATCAATCTCCTACAATACTTCAGTTTCCAGTTGTTAGTGTAGGTTCACCCACAGAGGCAACGAGGGTGACGCCTTCACAAGTACAAATTCTTCAAGGCATGCCAGTTAGTACGACAGGAAGAAATGGCCAGTCATTTAATTTTATGGTACCTCTAACATTTAGTCCTCCGTTGACACCTGATGCTAGTCAGTCATTGTTCTCCTTCCCGTCGTCAAACCAAACAAGCACCATGGTTACACAGATACAAACATCTGTGGGAATGGCTACGTCTAAAAAAGCTATCACCATTCCAAAGTTTGTCACTCCGACGGAAAGACCAGTTACTACTCAGTTCTATAGGAGCACCCCTGGTGGGTTAGTTCCTCTTACATCTAGTGAAATCATTACTCTCTCTAAAGATGGACCTTCAACGGCAGTGAGAAAACTTGATCTCCCAGACATTAGTGTGTAGTTATGGCTTCTTGCTGGGCAATGGGCGATAGAATAGTTGTGTGTGCATGTTAGATGTTAGACTGTGTATGAAATTATTATTTATTAATGAGCTCAATTTCCATAATTTGTTATCTTGTTAATTAGATGTATCCGATTTTAGCATGATGTATAATATATGGATGATTTATTTATGTGTGTATGTATGTGTGTGAGTGTATTTTATGTCTTGTCAGTGCCAGAGGAACTTTTAGAAAGTTTCTTTTTATCTATTTTAATAGTGCAGAGAATAACTGAAGATTGATGCAATTTGTTGTTGTCAAAATTGTTAAGTTTTATATTATAATTTTAAGGAATTTTTCTATGTACTTAATGAATTGTACACAGAATTGAATTGTACATACAATACAATGTTTTGTAATAAACTATTGATTTTATAACTTATCAAACAAAAAGCTCTCATGTGTTTGTACGATGAATCAAGTTTCGGTTAACAGCCAACTGCTTTCTTTGGGTATCCCTTCATTTTTACTAGCTGGAAAAAGATAACTGCTTTCTTTGGGTATCCCTTCATTTTAACTGGCTGGACTAAGATTATAACTGCATTATTTAGGTAACCCTTCATTTTAACTAGCTGGAATAAGATTATAACTGCTTTCTTTGGGTATCCCTTCATTTTAACTAGCTGGAATAAGATTATAACTGCTTTCAACAGGTATCCCTTCATTTTAACTAGCTGGAATAAGATTATAACTGCTTTCAACAGGTATCCCTTCATTTTAACTAGCTGGAATAAGATTATAACTGCTTTCAACAGGTATCCCTTCATTTTAACTAGCTGGAATAAGATTATAACTGCTTTCAACAAGTATCCGTTCATTATAACTAGCTGGAATAAGATTATAACTGCCTTACTCATGTATCCCTTCATTTTAACTAGCTGGAAAAAGATAACTGGTATCCCTTTTATTAAATTGGACTTCAGTAAGAGTGAAGGCTTGTCAGCTTGAAAATGGAATAATATATTCAGGAAGTATCACATGTGTTCCTGTAGACTAAATTCAGAAATTTATGTGAGGTTTTTCATAAATGTGAATTATCCAACTAATTGGGTTTTCGCAATAATAAGAACCTGCATTTTGATATGAAATACTTATATCTTTATTTAGCTTTATCATGCAAACACAATATAAAAATCTAGACCCCAAAACAAATGGTACAACAAAAACCAGGAGTGATTTCAGGTGTCTTCTGATGGTAAGCTGATTCTGCTCCACATGTGCTCAAACCCAGTGATCAGTCTAATTATATAGATTACATTAGAAAAACTACAAGCTGCACCAGAAAAAGGAGGGTTTCTCCAGGCAATCTTTGTATCGCCTTGACTGAGTCAAAAAGCAAGACATAGGTATGCTGTTTCCGGTGTCAGCGGAGTCGAAAATGTATTAGGTCTAGATTATAATGAACCACTAGTAGCAGGTTAATGATATTTGGTATGCAGTTGTATTTGCATTGGCACATCTCATTGCCAAAGAGATTATTTGGTGCCACCCCCTCAGTCATGGTCTATTGAGTTTGAAACGCCTCTTAGTTGACATGTATTTTAAAATTAGTTTGTGATTAGGTCAGTTTATTGGGAACCACTAGTGGCAAGTTAATGATATTTGGTATGCAGTTATATTAGCATTGGTACATCTCATTAACATAGAGATTAATTTGATCGATCCTCTCCGTTATGGTCTATTGAGTTCAAAACTTCTGAGTTTTCATGTATTAAGTTTGTGATTAGGTCAGTTCAAGGGGAACTGTTGGTGATAGATAGGTCAATGATAATAGGTATGCATTTGTATAAGCATTAGCACATCTCATTTCCATTGTATATTATTTTGGACCGTCCCCCTCAGTCATGGTCTATTGACTTGGAAACTTTTGCTTCATTTTCATGTATTATTTTGTGATCAGGTCAGTTTAAGATGAACCACTATTTTTAAGTTGGTATTTGGTATACCAATGATTTGGCATTTGCAAGTTTCATTTCCATGGAGATTATATCACCCCAACCCCTCATTATGGTTCACCGACTGAAACTTTTACATAGTTTACAAGTTAATGTTTGTGTTAAGGTTTGTTTAAAGGGAACGACTTAAGAAAAGTCTATGGTATTTGGTATGCAATTGACACATCTGATTTCCTTTGAGATTGTTTAGCCCTGTACCTTCAGTCATGGTTCATTGACTATGAATATTTGCATAACTTACATGTATTGATATTTTAATTTCATTATTTGCATTATCAAAATAACAAATCAGTGAGACATATCACTTTTTCCGAATATTTTTTACCCATTTTTCTCTACTATTTATATTTTGTCACCTCATTATCTGTTCTCTTCTATATTTGTAGAGGAGCACATTAATTAATTAACCCCCATCAATACTCTTATAATTTTGATATTCTGTATATGGCCTTATGCAAATCATGAAGAGAATCTTGTCAACAGCAACAACATATTAATAATGGTGCTCCTATTTTGTTGGTATTTCATTTGATTCCACTGTTTTGATAACATTGATTGTGATACTGTTCTTAGGTGTATGTTCACTTGGTCCTGTATGAAAGCAAGGTCGTGTGTAAAAATTGGGTCTGAAAAATATATCAAAACACAGCTTTTCTAACATAAGTTCATACCATTTTGATTTAACTGTTTTGCACCACTTGGTAAAGTTTTAACTGAAAAAAATTGCATCCATGGGGAAATGTTGAACAGCTGCTAATAAGACAATATATATCAGTGTGCGTTTGACTGCGTTTAGTTCTTTCTGCTTTTATCAGCTCTTTAAGGTTGGCATTAAGTTGTGGACTTTTAAACAGTTATTGGTCTCGGGCATCGCTAAAGAGACATTGCCAAAATTCGCATCAGTAATTTTCACCTTTAATATTTTTGTATATTATATATTACAAACATTGGTTTGTCCTGAAAAAAAGGAAAACAACACGTTTTAAATTACCATGCATCTGAAGCACTTTTCAGGATTTACCTATATCAGGAACTCTCATAGCTGAATACTAGTACTTGAAAGACAAGGATGCATAAGAATCGAAATAGTTGAAGAGTTATATATATTACGTTAACACATCTCTTTTAAGTTAAGTTAATAAAAATTTTGAATTAACTATTTTGCACCTTCTTCTTCTTTTCTGTATCTTCCTCCTGCTAATGAGGAGCACATCCAAACGGATTTTAAGAAATAGTAGGCTTATATTACACGGGCACAAATATCAATATAGAATGTGAGGCTTATGTTACACGGCACAATATAATCCATTTTAAAAGTATTCCACATAGAATGTTATTTAAAACTTCTATCATAAAACTATGGACTGTTTTAAATGTTAATATATACAGACTAAAAATTTCAGACTGAAATTTTTAAAAGCTAAAAAAAGTGTTTATGTAAACGGTTTTGTAATCAGCACAACATAGCAAGACAAGGCCACTAATATTTGCTACTGTTAATCTAGCAGGTAAGCCAAGCCACACAGATTAAGCCATTCAATAATGCTATAGTTAAGCATGCTAAAGTCCAAGCACACAGATGATATATAAACGATAGCTATTGATTAGTCACTATGGTTAATACTGAGTACATACATGTACCTCTTGGTAAAGTTTTCAACTAGATTAGACTGACAAAACATGCGTTGAGTGGGGAAATGTTGCAAACAACCGCCATCCCAAAAGTCGTGCGAATTTGAAGTTTCAATAGATTGGATCTTGTTTAATTTAAGTTCAGTGGCAATTTATTTTTACGTACAAATGTATAAAGGCACTGGCTACGGTTACATGGAAATGTAACAATAATAAAAATATTATTGTTACATTGGAGACTAATTGCCGGAATGCAAAGTTGGGTGAGGAACCGATTAATTACAAATGTAACAATAATTACTGAGGCTACGGTTACATTACGTTATTGTTACATGAAAAACAGCAATGTACGCTAGATTGATTAAACTTAAATCTTCTATAGTTGTATTGCTTCATTCTTTCATATGTACTAAACAATACTTGTAATTCAATACTGATAAATAATAAAATATTATTATTCAACCAATGGTGTACAAATTGAATAGTTTAACTACGTATTAATGGTTTTGATGTTCTTAAAGATACTACTCAAGATTAGGAGTGTGACTGTCAAAGGCGAAAAATATAGTTCAATGGTTTCACTTTTTTAAAGTATTTAACTGCACACAGGTCTACTCTTATTACTGCCATTATACTTTGGACCAATTTTGTTTCTGGTGAAAATAAAAATGAAACTTGGGATGCGTTTTAAACGAAACTGAAACAATATCAAGACATACATTTCATACAGCTTTATAACTTGACGCAAATTGATAATCAAAAGCAAAGTTTGCTAACTGTTACTTAAATACTAAGAAATTATGTATGTACGTATACTATACACGTATCCGTGGAGGACGTAATTTCGTTCATCAAAAATGTGTCGGACTTTAAAAACAACTTACTGGATTTGTAGAAATTGTCATTGTAAATAAAAAATTACAGTAAATAAATTGTATGTTATAAATGTATGTAATAAATGTCCTCGACTTTTATTATTTCGTACATATATATATTACTAGTCCCATCGTACATTGCTTTTTTTCATGTAACAATAACGCAATGTAACCGTAGCCTCAATAATTATTGTTACATTCGTAATTAAACAGGTCCTTACCCAACCATGCATTCCGGCATTTAGTCTCCAATGTAACAATAATATTTTTATTATTGTTACATTTCCATGTAACCGTAGCCAGTGCCATGTATAAACTACCAGTATGAGAACAAATTTAAGCAAAACATCAAAGTTTATCAGTTAGTCGACCGTGATGGAAAGCGGGAAATTTGAACTGCCACTAGTATTTAATAGTGGTTAGGTTGGTAAGCCACCACATGCTTTTTGTCGTGCATCAGGTTATATTCAACTACCCACGGGGATCTAGGGTTCAACTTGAAAGGATGCAGAGAGTTGCACACAAGTTTTAGGTCAACTTGAATTGTATAATCATTTGTGGGCATTTTTCGACGACAGGTTGTAAATATAATGCAGTTCTTCAGGGTATAATCAGACTTTGGCGGGTATATTAATTTTGTCGGTCTCTTGATTTACATTTTCGCGCCTTTATATTGACAAAACGGATAAGAATAAATCTGTCGTCTGATGTCTATAATCTGTCAAGCGGCACTTATGTAACAATGATGACCATTTACACGTCTTTGTTGTAATTATATCAAATATTGTTTAAAAATTGACAATGGTCAAAGTTCCGCAGGGGATTTAGGAATAGATTCGATAAATAACTTTTATTGCCAGGTGCTTTATCTTTGTCTGTTGCAAGCTTATTTGGCGGGAAATACTAATTGAACAGATTACAATTTTGACAGGTTTTATAGTGTTTCACTCGAGATACAGATAATCTGAAGAGATTACACATATTTGTAATCTTTCAATCGGCTTCAAGTCAAATCTTACAAACATATTAAATATTTCCGCTTATGTAGTTAACGTTATATTGAGATAATGAAGAAATTTAAATCTAAATGTTTGCGAGTAAAATTGTGAAAAATAACAAACAAACAAAATTGAATTGAGTAATTACTTTTTTAAACCTTACAATTTTTAAAAGAATATAGTAACTCAATAAAAAAATCGAAAAAAACCGAAATAAGTCCAAACCGAATTTCATGAAACTGAGAATATGTTACATTAGTCTCAGTACTGAAAAACGGACTACTTGAACATTTTCTGTTCTTAACAACATTATGATTGCCAATGAAACAAGTTAACTGTATTTACTAGCCTGATACCAAAGGACAATGATGTTCTATAAGTCACCTTACGACATTCAACAACAACAAAAAACAAAAATACCCATACCATAGAGCGAACATGGGGTAATGCAAATTTTCCTGATGTATGCCAAAAAACAACAAACGAAAAGTTTATAATTAAAGGCTCTGGGCTAGGGACAGGCACATACCGAATGTTGAACGGTAAACCATGTTTGAGATCGCTGAACACGCTTGGGACAGTGATGTTTCATAACGAGATTAGAATAAAATGTAAAAATCAGTTGATGACTCATCAGATTGACACGAAGTACAGAAAAAAGTCATAAAGTACCGATATAAAAGTAAATACATTCCCTGATCGCAAGATCAAAGCCAATTATTCTAAAAAGATAAACCATGTTAGATAGGTTTTAATGAAAAGATGTCTGACAGTTATAAATGTAACAATAAAGGAGATGAGGTATGGGTGCTAATGGAACAGCCATCCACCAAAGTTCAATTAAAGTGGATGTAAGCAATTATAGGCAACCGTACGCCTTCAGAAATGAAAAAACCCTGTTTAAATGCAGGCGCTGAACATGAGGTTTTGACGAGATTTATCAGAAGAAATCAGAAAAAGACGAATTTCTTACATGATAAAGCGTCATGTTGTTTGACTTCGAACGCGTTATTTTGATTGACAACAGCAGAATTCGTCTCCAAGTGACTACCAAATATGACATCTGATTTGACAAGTTAACTCATTCTTGTTTTTAGTGACATACTACACCAGCGGTATTTTCTTGTTGTGTTAAAGACCCATTGGTAGCCTTCGGCCGTTATTTACTCTTTGATTGGGTTGTTGCCTCTTTGACATATTCCCAATTACCTTTCTCTATTTGATTAAATATCGATACAAATATCAACGGACCGGCTTCCTTTTATTTTTCAAATCTCATTTTCAAGCACATGCATGACTCTTTTGAAGGATTGTTAAGTAGATATAAGAAGATCATGTGATATATAAGTGCAAATGAGACAACTCTCCATTCAAGTCAGAATTTATAAAAGTAAACCATTATAGGTCAATGTACGGTATTCAACACGCCGGGAACATTGGCTAACACCAAGCAGCAACCCCACAAATGACTAGTGTAAAACCATTCAAACGGAAAAACCAACGGTCTCAGGCGCGGATCCAGAGGGGGGGTTCCGGGGGTTGGAACCCCCCTTTTTTTTTGGCCGATCAATGCATTTGAATGGGAGCATATAGCTGGAAACCCCCCCCCCCCTTTTTAAAATGGCTGGATCCGCCCCTGGGTCTAATCTATATAAAAAACGAGAAACAAGAAAGTAAGGAATATTATACACTAGGAACAAATGATAGGCAATTGCCTAAGGTTGCCTTGACTAAAAAGACCAAAGCGGGCAAAGTTACACACTTCTAATCCTCAATTGAAGACGATCTGTTACTTTACCCAACTTGGTCTTTTTGTCCAGGCTATATACCAGTCTTTGCCAATTCGCCGTTTCAGAATCTAATGCATCCTTGGTATTATTTTCAAACGTATACAACAAAACGTCCTGATTGGTTAAAAATGCAATATACAATGGAAATTTAACCAATGACGTGACGTTATTTTCATTTTGGGGAACGAACAATGAAATTACCCATAGTCCTTTAGATTCTGAAACGGCCAATTGCCTGTCATTTGTACCTAGTGTGGAAATGAATTAAAGTAGAGTAGTGGTAGGAACACCATACCCCAACTTTGAATCTTTCCCCGATTATCGTTCTAATATAGACCAGAAATAATTCGTATTGTTGTGATTCTACCCTTGTAATTCGAATCAGTACAAGCTTTATTAAGAGACTTGCTATTTTGAAAAGCTGTAATAATCTTGGATTCAAACTTTTTGTCAGTTAGATAAGCCAAAATCTGCATATCAATAAATATTCATGCTACATGTATGTCACTGTCACTGACATAAAACGTATTCCCTTTTGAAAAGTCGTAAAGAAATTGAAAGTTTACAATCGTGCCAAAACGAAAACTGGACACTTATTAGCTTTTACTTCAACTTATATTTCTGAAAGCAAAATTGTGTTACTGTACTTGACGTTCCAAAAATGGTAAGTATCAGCACGTGGATTTAATTTCATCTCTTCTCTAGATGCGTATGGTCTACTTTTTTCATTATTAGCAAGACAAGCCGTTTGTAATTAAATGTCATAAAAAAGAAGAGAAATCACCTAAAATTAATTTTGAAAATACTGTAAGAGATGCTCAGCTATTTTTCGTAGATTGTTTCGTTATAAATCAGGTATTTGTTTTTCTAATTTGATTTGTTTTATATTTTGCTTTTTTTTATATAATGTGCTATTGTTTCTTTCGATTAATTCGCCACTTTTTTTTAGACATACAGCTTTTATACTTTAATGGCCTTGGGCTGTTATCTGCTCTTTGGTCGGGTTGTTGTCTCTTTGACACATTCTTCATGTCCATTCTCAATTTTATATGTTGTTTTTAATTAGAAAGTTCCGAAAATTAGAGTTTTTATTGGTTATTTGATAAAAATAAAAACATAGTTTCTGCTTAAGTAGCATTTTAACATTCTTTCTGTGCGCATTTGAACCAATTACTTGATCAAAATAAGCAATGAATACACAATTTCAAACCTTTTACATGATAACATTTGCATTTCAATTTTAAAAACATTCAATTTCAAAATGGAATCATTCTTTCAAATTGCGTTCTTTTATTGTTAGCAGTGATCTAATTCATTGATCTCCAATCGATATGCATTTGAAGCCAATATAGTATTTTTTCCAGTAATTGAGTATTCTGGGATCGATATTCCGCCATAACGTGTATCTCATAGCATCACCATAAATGTATTCCTATATGTGTCGTCAAATGATAATGTAAACAAATCAACAAGATGAATTTGGAGACCGAAGACAATCCGCCGAAATGTTCGGACGAGGAAATTAAACTTCCGGATATTGGTTGCACAGGCATTCGAAAGAAAATCAGGGAAAAGTGGAAAGAAATTCTTACAAGTGTGAAAAACATGGAAATTCTCAATGAAGATATTAATAAGCACAAGAGATCACTGTAAGTATATATACTGTGGGAGACCAGTCGAGATTTAAATATCTATACCGTAGTAATGCAACTGATATCCCCGTAAAGTTAATGTTAGTCTTGACATGTTTATTTATAGTGGATTGGGAAACAAGTTATTGCAACTTAAATAAATCCCTTTCCACTTTGCGGGTGCGAGTGCTGCCTTGTAGGAGGGTGGTAATGCGCTTTAGCGTCAGGCGTCAAACAGTAATTTTCGGCTACCGTTAGCGTCAAATTGGTTAAAATTTTACCGTGATTCGTCAAAATATCCTTACCGTGATTCGTCAGATGTCTCAAATAATTATCGTAACCGTTATTTTTGGAAAAAAAATAGCGTGATTCGTCAAATTCAGCTGATTTTTTTATCGTCTAAAAGCAAGTACATTTTATCGTCATGCACTAAAAATTATCGTTAACGTCATTTGGCAAAATATTTTACTGTTAAATACGTTATGAAGGTACCCCCATTACTACCTTCTTGTAGCGACATTAGCATGATCTTTTTAGAATCTATATACATACAAGGGCCGGGTGTCGTAACACGAGTCAGCCATTTCTCGCCCCCTCCGTTTCTCAAAACCATACTCGCAAATGGTGTCAAGGGAGAACCGAAAGTACCCTGAAAAATTCAATTATTATATATCCAACATCCCAACTTCAAGTTTCCACCATTTACACAACTGTACAGTAGCGAATCGAATGATTTTTGTAAACAGGCTATAGTTCTCCGATCAATTATCTTTTATTTCCCATTTTCGTTGTGATTTCAATTTTTTGGTTCCCTTCTATAAGATTGTATCATTCTTTGAAGTTCATACTATCCGGCGTGTTCCATTAGCAAATTCCGAAAACTGCAAAATATATCCCAAATATTGATATCGCCGTTTTCAGCCATTATATTAAAATTGAAAACCAGTGATCGGATTACACGCGCCCCTTTGGTGCTACTGAAGATAATATTACACGCACTTCTGAATTCACATTATATGACAAGTTCATTACAATGTCCGGACAAATAGCCACTCCGTAGTGGGCAATTACTAATCTATAGTTTAAATTTTAATTATAGACCCTTACCAATTTCCGATTTTATACTTTACTGCATAGCAAAAAAAAAACTTGTACACTGCATAAATATATCACACTGGCTTCTATACTGTAATTTCACTCACACAAAAACTGGGGCGTTTGTTACCGACAACTCTCGTCACCGATTTATACGACAATAAAATACTGCCATAGCTTTCATATTCACAGACACTGGTGTATATTTGGTACATAATACATCCGTAAACTGCACAATAAAGCTACTGTAGCTTTAATATTCACAGACACTGGTGTATATTTGAAATAGAATACGTACGTAAACTACACAATAAAGCTACTGTAGCTTTCATACTCACAGACACTGGTGTATATTTGGTACATAACACCTCCGTAAACTGCACAATGCAGCTACTGTAGCTTTCATACTCACAGACACTGGTGTATATTTGGTACATAATACCTCCGTTAACTGCACAATAAAGCAACTGTAGCTTTCATACTCACATACACTGGTGTATATTTGGTACATAATACCTCAGTAAACTGCACAGTAAAACTACTGTAGCTTTAATACTCACAGACACTGGTGTATATTTAGAACAGAATACGTCCGTTAACTACACAATAAAGCTACTGTAGCTTTCATACTCACAGACACTGGTGTATATTTGGTACATAATACCTCCGTAAACTGCACAATAAAGCTACTGAAGCTTTCATACTCACAGAAACTGGTGTATATTTTGAACAGAATACGTCCGTAAACTGCACAATAAAGCTACTGTTAACTTTAAACCTGCAGATACTGTTTATTTGGTACCCTACAAAACTTTACCGTAAACTACATGCCTTTTTGGATACAATTATTTTTTGCTTTACACTACCAGATAAAGTGTACTTGGTACAGACTGAGGGTACAGAACAGCTGCGGTAATTGCATGGATGAGACCACAGTTTCACGATTATCGATGATGTGGCAAAGCTTTAGGGAAAGGCACTGAAATAAAAATCAACTTATATTTTCCCTTAATTTTTAATTCGATATGATCCCTCAATAGACAAATACATGTACTTTAAACATATACATTTTCATATACAGATACTATATTTGTAGGACTCTGAAACGCGTCGGTACTCCGAACCGCGATGGTCACGCTGAAGTGCGATGGTTTGACGCTAAAGTGCGTTTTTGATCACGCTGAAGTGCGATGGTGGTGTTATATAGCCATTCTTCCCCCATGCCAGTTTTTCCCCCGGGGGACAAACTGGCATGAACCAATTCTTCCCCTGGGGAAATTTTGGATCATTGCCATTCTTCCCCCGCGGAAATTTGGCAATACGTATACATATTGTCACTTTTCCCCCATGCCAATCTTTCCCCCATAGAATAGATTTCACTATACCGGTAGTATTTATATCAGTCTGAAAATCAAACCCAACAGAGTTGGAATTAGATTTTTATTTCCAAAAGTCCGTTTACATTTTCATCGGTCTGTCTATGTGTCTACTTGTCTGTCTGCATGTTTAACAGTCTGAGTTTATATTCACCGGTCCGTCTATGTCTAATATTATGTCTACAGGTCCACCCGTCTGTCTCCGTGTTGACTAATCTATCTACATGTTTACAAGTCAGTTTACGTTTACACCAGTACTAGTGTGTCTTCATCTCTACTAGTCAGTGCATGTGTCCACCAGTCTGTCTACATGTCTACCAGTCGGTCTATATCTCAATCTGTCTGTCTTTATGTTCATCAGTCCGTCTATATATTTTTTTGCCGTCTGTAATTGCATTGTTTTGGGTATTATTTTGTCTGATCGTCCGAATCTTCAATATGCTGACATTTACATGCATTCTTTTGACCTGGCAACTTACAACTTATTTTTGTTATTTTTATTTTTTACAAGGTGTATACTCCATACTAATACCATAATCCTTTGAACTGCCAGCAAGTTTCCATACCACATCTTCTTATATCTATTATCATTCTCGGGGGAGGTAGGGTGGGAGTGGGGGAGGGGGTAGGAAGGGTCCTGATTCGGAAATCCCGGGCTTAAAAACACGAAATCCCGCGGAAATAAATTTAAATCCTGACACCCCGAAATTCGAAAAAAAAAAAAAAAAATTCCCGGATCCCGAACGGTTAAATCCCGAAATCCCGAAACACCCGAAATATATATCAAATGAATATTGATACGATGAAGGTTTGGTAAACTAATAAAAAAAAGTTACTATTCTTTTTTTTTGGATAAATATTTATAAAATAACATTATATTTCAAGGGGGAAAATTTAGCTTCTCGTCCTATAAGGGGGAAAAATTGGCCTGATCCTGGTTTTCCCCCAATCTCACTAAGGGGGAAAAGTTGGATCATGCCAATTTTTCCGGGGGGGAAAATTGGATCGATCCAGTTTTTCCCCCCGGAAAAAATGGCATGGGGGAAGAATGGCTATAGGACACCGGCATTGTGACGCTATCTTGTTGACAGGTACACCGAAGTGCGATGGTGGTAACTCTGAAGTGCGATGGTTTACTCAAACTACATTTTCAATACTTTTCATGACGACATAGAAGTCAATGTGTATGCTAGAAGCAGTCTTCCAGTTTTTAGGATAATAAGAGGTTCATAAACTACAAATACTACGAAATACGGGGAGGATTGATGGATAAAGGAATGTTAACCTTCTGTTACGATTTTTTATTTCGAAATCTACAAAAGGCCCCTTTTCACGTAGGATGGAGCGTGACATTCTCTAAATACATATGGGTCTGTATACAGACTTTTAGAATCATAATAGTACGGTGAACGAGGAACTCATGAGAGAAACAAAGAAAAGACAAACTATTATAATGAATGAAGAATTATGTCCAAATGTAACAAAATGAAGATGACGATCTCTCACCTAGTATGCAACCATAGACAATAATGAATGTTGCTTTATATATTAACTATTAAAAATAAACTTTTTATAATAATTGCAAATATTTAGGTTTTAAACTAGCAATCATTCGGCAAACAGACCATCGCACATCAGCGTACGGACCATCGCACTTCAGCGTACGGACCATCGCACTTCAGCGTACGGACCATCGCACATCAGCGTATGGACCATCGCACATCAGCGTACGGACCATCGCACTTCAGCGTGCGGACCATCGCACTTCAGCGTACGGACCATCGCACATCAGCGTACGGACCATCGCACTTCAGCGTACGAACCATCGCACTTCAGCGTACGAACCATCGCACATCAGCGTACGAACCATCGCACATCAGCGTACGGACCATCGCACTTCGGCGTAGACCATCGCACTTCAGCGTGACCATCGCACCTCAGCGTCGCCATTGTACATCCGAGTCCTACATATTTATGTTGAGAGTGACAGTGAGCAGACTGGTGGCCTCGATAATCTATTAGAATTTTTTTCATGGGAATTGTTTCACACTAGTTATTTCGAATCATTTATTTTGTGTTTCTTTTTATAATTTCGGACTGTCCAATTGGGGGTGCGGTGGGTTGGGGTGTGTGTGTGTGTGTGCTCGAGACCAATGAAGAGTTTCATTTATGGCTTATCAAGACTTTTTACCGGCTCGACTACCGGTTTTTCTAGTTTCGGGTCCCCCTTAAATAATTTGCCCTTTCATTGTCAAAACTAAATTCTGCTTTCATTAGTAACTATGATAGTACCTCCCCTTTCATATCCATTTTTAAATAAAATTCGGACTTACTTTATAAATTGACCATACGCCGATATTACATTTTTTTTCTCATAAATGAAAATTCATGCAAAAATTATATTTTTATATAAAAGTTAGCTAAATAGAATTTAAATTTTTACCAATCATTTGAGATTTAAAATGGCCGCCATGATTATCAGTCCATCGAACGACTTAATATAATGCTACAACGGCGGTGTAGAAAATAGAACTATAAAATCAATTTATATAAAAATCTTGCACTCAAATATCTTTATTCGAAACACTGAAGAAGTATTTACTGCTTGCCCTTTTTTCAAACCGTTTTAAAATTGTATTTAAACATTTATTTTAAATTGTACAATGTTCACACCCATCACATAGCTGGTAAAAGCTTTTAACAAGAGAACTTGACAGATATTCGAATATAAAAGAAAAATGCAGTTTATATCGTTGTTGTGAATTTATATACATTAAATTAACCAGGTATGCGCAGCTGTCAACGACTATTTCTTTAAACTGGATCTATACATCAAGTCTAGAAAACGACCATATGTCACACCGCTGTTCATCGATTTCGCTGGAAAACGACATTTTTGCTGGAAAACATCATCGGCTATGTTGCTGTGGATTTCTGCAAAACTTGGATTAACTATTCGGTTAAATCTAGAAGAATGTCAAAAGCGATAATCACTAAGATAGGTCTTGGTGTTGGGTAAGATAGTTTGTCGTATAAAAAGCGCGCGTTCGTGTGTCAAACTTTTTAGGGAAATATTTTCTTTAAATTAGTCTTGTAAGTAAAGGATAAAGCCAAAAGAATTTTTGAGTTTTAGGAATACAGGCAAATCGTTTTTGCTTTATTTCTCGTCTTTTTTCTGTATGATTCATTAGTTGATGCTGCATTCATGTCTACAAAGACTGCGCCCTTTATGAATCACGCGTCCATGATACATTTTCTATAATCTTTAAAGTTTTTCACTTTTAACAAACATGTCTTTTGCAGGTTCTTGTTCGCAACTATTGGCCTTATAGCAACTGTTCATTTAATTGTGACGCTTCTCATCAACGCATCAGGGTATCGGACGTCGTCATTGGTGAACCACGCCCACTTTGACAAGACAACAAAAGAGTGCCTTGATAACGAAGACTGTCCTTGGAATCTTGTGTTTTCAGAACTCGGTGATAAACTGTTATTATTAGAAATGGCATTCAAAGAGCAAGCTTCCGCACGAGAGGGAATCGAGAACGCCGTGAACAATCACACGACAACACATATGTTCACAACAGGTCGTTTGTCTGAACTCATATCCAGAATTGAGAACTTGACAGTAAATTACGAACAAATGGACAAAAGAGTGTCATCTTTGTCAAGAAGATTGTTTTCAGATGGTAAGTAAATGTAGTGATATTATATAGATATAGGTCAAACTTTCTGTATACGAAAAATAGTTGTTGGATTTTCGTCGATAAGAAATCAGCACAACCCAGATTTTAACTCCTAAATATATTTAGCCATCTATTGTAAAATTGTATACTGTAAATGAATAGATTGTATATGTAAATATATTCATGATATGATTATATACTGTTAAATTACATGTATTCACAACATCATGATAGAAAAAATATTTCGATCTTGAAAATTATACAATTGCTTTGATTTTTCGGATTTTTAAGAGTAATTATACTATATATATAAAGTCGTCATTTAAGAATTTGTTGTTTGTTTTAATAACACCAAGGTCAAAACAACAGAAAATAGCCTTCGGCCACCAACGAGTCTTCGTAGCAGCGAAAATCCCGTACTCAACGGGTATGGCTTTCCTATGGCCCCTTAACAATAATATATACGAGTTCAGCGAAATGGATGCACCACTAAACTCCCAAAAAATTACAGAGGAACCAAAATGAAAAACACACTTGACTTACATAGTCTAGAGAATCCTGACTAGGACAGGCGAAAAAATGCGGCGGGGATAATAAATTTTTGTGAGATCTCAACATTCGCAAGAATGCCGACAATACGCGTGGTGAACACATACACAACTCACTGTTGAATTCAGTGCATTCCATCCAATCTTAAAAAAAAAGTGCGCTCTGTCCGGGAATTAAACTAACGTTATCACAAGGATACATTTGGTTTAAAACTTATGCAGAATATTTCTTATCATTTATATGCAAAATTATTTAATTGGATATAGCTTTTCTAAAGAGAATTTTTAATGTTTTTCAATTCTGTGCATGTGGATGATTTTTTCTCGACTATCCTAGATACCAGGAATCTGTATGTATTCAAATCTGATTTTTCTTAATCAAATGCATAATTTTCAATTTTTATTAAGATTGGTAATCCTGAAAAAAATGCAAAGAAAAACATATTATATTTGTCGGATTCAATGTAAACAATGTTTCTTTGAAGCGACACATTAGTGAAATTTATCAAGTGTTAGTGTAACCTAAAGAAGGAACTTGGTGACATGTTGACCTATTCTGCATTAAATGCAAGTTGAGAGCTCTAACGATTCCAATTTAAAGACCTATATAATACATTACTTGGGTCCTTCAGTTACTTTATAAGTAAATTGTATGAATATAAACCATATACTTAGAGCATTAGTCATACGTACAACCTGTTACAGCCTTTCAATATATTTACATTGAACATGCAGTATGTACGGGATATTACAAATATTCATGTGTATAATATTTGATCGATTTTGGACGGCAACGGATTTTAATTCAAAGAAAGAACTATACTCATTCTTTCAATGATATTTTCTTAACTAATGAAAATGAATAAGATATAATGCATGGTTATAGTATCAATAATTTGTTTTCAATTTAATCAGACTTTTTTGCGAATCCACTTCAAACACACTGCGCAGTGGCGGATCCAGAACTTTTCATAAAGGGGGGCACTGACTGACCTAAGGGGGGCCCTCTCTAGTCTTGCTGCAGTGATTCCCTATATAATCAACCAAATTTTTCCTACGAAAGGGGAGCCAGGGCCCCCCAGCCCCCCCCCCCCCCCCACCTGGATCCGCCTATGCTGCGAATTTAAAATATGTGTAGAGTGCAGTACTGCGATACTAGTGCAATAGTGTATTTTTGTTGGAGTAAATGCTTCATATCATTATTAAGTATTCTTTTAACAGTCGTTTGCAGAAATTGCTTTAATAGAAATTCCATGTTGCCATAAGTAATAAATAACTAGACCTAATACTTTTACACAATGCCTTAATGCTTTGAACTTCCAAGATGATATGAAATCTCCATGTAAGCCAGTTCTACTTCAAACTTATCGAGTGTTCCTATAAGCCAATTCTCCTTCGAACAGATTAATTATTTTAATAGTTTGAAAGTAACTCAGACAGGGGCGGTTCCATGATTTTTTTTTGCGTAATTCCATCTAACGGAAAAAATGTTTTAATCCAACAGGAGGAATGCGTTCATACTTTACACCCCCTATATCCGACTGTCAGATGTATTTCGATATCGAGCTTGACTTGAGCGCAAGAGACTGTGACTGTTACTTTTGTTCATGAATAATGCCACGAATATACCAAGTTCTGATCTTATAGTTCATTAAAAGATATTTGTTTTAAACTTCTGCCCTTCTTGGTCGTTTGTTACTGTTCAGTACAAGATGTAATTTGTCTTTGTGAAATGAGGTTACTGTAGTATTTGAAAAAATGTGTTGAGGTTATGCAATTGAATCTTTCATTTTTTAGATCATCTTTGTACAGATTATAATTTGGAAAAATTTAAATGAAATATACGAATCTTTTAATTGATCCCTTTTTAAACACACTGCATTTTCTTGATCTTAGCGTCAACATTGTTGTTATTCAAAGGATGCCACAAAACAATCGAGACATTTGCATGTGTCCACATTTTATTATTGTATCTCATATAAACCCTAAATAAGTAAGCCCGGCGTATGTTGACATAACCCAAATAACAAGTTAAATAAATTGTTCAATATTTCTCTTGTTATAAATAAAGCCATGCTAGCAAATGCATTGCCAAAAGTTTATAAATTGTCCAACCGTTAGAAATCAAGCCGTGCTAGAAAATAAAATGCCGAAAGTTATATAATTGTCCAATATTTGCTATTTCAGAAATAATCGGTTTCATTTTATTCGTTATTGTAATGGTTGAGGTGGTACGACAAATTAGACCTCACGTGAGACCGTTGATTGATCTGATAAAGAGTAAGATAGCCACCATGAGAGCAAAGAAGGCTCACATGAATGGTGCCGTCATGAATGGTATGACAGAGAATGAGATAGACAGACCGAAGGATGAAACAGACACCATGATAAGAAAAGAGGAGAAAAAGGTTATGTTTCAGGTATTTAACATTGCTAACGCTGTACAGCGAAAAAAAAACCAAAAAAAAAACCAAAAAGACCTCACCATGCAGACAGAAGCTGATTTTCTAGTATTTGTCCTGTGAAATTAAAATTATCTTTTTCTTAAAGTGTGACTTTTTCTTAAAACACGATAATTAAAGTGTACGAGCGTGAGAAACAGGAAAAACAAGCGAGGTCCACCGATTTCTTCTTCTGTTTCGTATGGTGTACAAATAAAGTTCACAATGTAAGTATTTTGTTTTTAGCCTGCAGTTAAACAGCGATCCTTTAACATGTAGGTCAAGGCTCCGTGTTGAAGGCCTTACTTTGACATATTTTTTCAATAAGGATTTACTTTTACGATGTATAAGTCACAATGTATAAGAAGTTGAAAATTAAGTTTACAATACGGCCTTTAACACGGATAGCAAACAGCAAGCTAAAAAGAAAAGAAGGTGTGGTAGAATTACCAATGAGACAACTATTCACACTGAGATATCAAATGACACAGACAACTATAGGTCACCGTACGGCCTTCAAAATGAGCAAAGTGATACCGCATAGTCTACTATAAAAAGCCCCGAAGTGACAAATGTAAAACAATTCAAACGAGAAACTAACGGCTTAATTTATATACAAAATTATGAATGAAAAACAAACGTATAACACAGAAACAAACGACATGAATACACCGTGTTTTGAGGATCATTTAACCTCTTCGAACCCATAACTTAATTTTAGCAGGGTCAAGAAATGAAAAGAAAGCATTAAAAAATATCAATATATTTTAAGCGATAAGTAACGAGTAAGGAATATATAAGGAATGAGTAATGAATAAGGCATAAGGAAGATATAAGGAATAAGGAACGAAAACGTAATACGGAATAAGTAAGGAATAAGGAGTAAGGAATACGTAACGAATAATAGAAAAATAAATAACCAACTTGACGAAATAATGGTAAGCATACTTTATTTGCGAAATCTCATAAATCAAACTTATGAAGTAAGGTCAAATATCTGTAGTTAAGGTCATAAAGTTTTGAAGTACTCTTTTAAAATCTTACAAGTTAAGCTTTAAATTCTGACACTTTAATAAATTCTATTCTCAACAATTTTTAAGTAAACACATTTTTTACAGCTGCATCTTATATCTTTTACAGCAGACTAACTCTCCTAACATATCAATGATACCAAAATTAGGAATTTTGAAGAACGAAGTCTGTATCGTGCTCTTCAAGTACGAAAACATCCCTGTCTACACAAACGTTGTGGAGGCCATGTTGAACCAGTTCTACGACGTCAAAGTCGCCGCTGTTTCGCATCCGTACTTCATGATAGAATCACAGAAAGACATAAACAGCATTCCACATGTTAAACTTTTCATCGTAATTTGTAATAGTCATGGTAACCATACCAACGGAGGTCGTGACCTTTTGGCTGTTTCGTTAAAGATAATGAAACGACTTGGAGGTATGTAATTGATTTTTTTTTTATCTTGGCCACGTTCACGACGAATTATAACCTTCAAATACATAGTATGGTCTGCTAAACGAATTGTATATGTTGCGTTTAAAAGCAGAGCGTATAAAAAAAATATAATTCAAGTTGCTCCCAATTTGAGTAGGAGTTGACATTCATTTGACAAAAAAGCTATAAAAACGATTATATTAAGGCATACAAAGCCACTTTCCACTAAAAGCTTAACAATACAGAAGCATACCGTATGTCGTGTTCTTTCTTTTAGACGCAGTATGGTAAATATATCATGAACGATACCAATGAATGTCTCTTCAGTGATGCTTAAGGCCAAACTATTTAAAAATCCAAATGTTATCAAAAAGTACATCTATCCTGTACTACAAACTATTTGGTGTTTTGTAAACTACATGTTAACAATTCAAACGAAAAAACTAACGGTAATAATTATGAAAAAAAAATAACCAATAAGTGATAAACATATCTGCGAGACAGCATCCAATGACAACCACTGAAAACATGCCCCTGTCTTGGAACAAGCACATGCAGAAATGAGCTAGTTAAACATGTGAATGAGCGCAACCGTAGATACAGAACTGTCTTTACTGTATATGATGCCGAAGTTACATAAGTGTCCTAAGGACCTTACCGACAACGCTATATTATTCAGTCTTTTGAATGCTCCATGATATCTCTATCTAAATCATTAAAACCAATTGTTTTAGCAATCAAAGTATGATTTCAGAACAAATGTAATACTAAATTCTCTATAGATTTGGATACTAAAACATTCCAAAGATCTGTTAAAAGAGTACATTCAGTCTTAGTCTCGTCTCCTTGCAAAAGTATTACAAATTCGACTTTTCTATCCTTTACACTGAGCCTTTGCACAACAATTTCTCATTCCAAAATAAAGACATCTTGAAGCACTATTTATAATTTTCACACCGAATCTACTGACAGTATCGTGTATTAACATTTCTACAACATTTGTAGAGATCCTTTAATGCAGATCTACTGATACAATATTATACTAGTGTTGTCAAATCGAACACTTTTAACTAACTGTTTATTCGGATTAAGAGGTATAAAGTTTAAACGATTTCGCAGATATTTTTCGCAGACAATGTCTACAGGACGTACAGCGTAGTACTTTATAGTGCCAAGGAGACAACTCTTCATCCAAGTCACAATTTGTAGAAGTATTTAAAACCATTATAGGTCAAAATACGTCCTCCAACACAGAGCCGTGGCTCACACCGAACAGCAAGCTATAAAGGGCCTCAAAATGACTAGAGTCCTTTCATGCAGGAAAATCAACGGTCTAATCTACTAGTATATAAAAACAGAAACAGTTATGAACCACATCAACAAACGGCAACCACTGAACATCCGGTTCCTAGTATATATGAGGGGGAGGACAGGGGTAAGGGAGACAGGGAGAAAGGGGGTAGGAGAAAGGAGAAAGGGGGTAGGAGAAAGGAGAGGAAGGCTGGGAGAAAGGAGAAAAAGTTGGAGAAAGGAGAAAAAATAAAATAGCTCTCCTTTAAAAAAAAATTCTAATATTTCAAGAAAAAAAAATCTCAAAAGGGGATGTTTTATTCTAATGGGAGAAAGGAGAATGGGGGTAGGAGAAAGGAGAAGAGGAGTGGGAGAAGGGAGACGGGTACCCCCTGTCCTCCCCCTCATATATAAATGTATTAAATGTTTGCCAATTAAAAAAAACCCTGATTTTATTAGTAATTAACAACAAAACGAGGAACCTTGGTGTCATTGTTATATCATTTAGGGGCATGGCATTGCCAACAACTATTACCGGGTAGTGCAAGAAAAGATCAGAAGTTGAAAAAAAGGCATTGTTCAAAACAATCTTCGTTAGGGTTCATTTACATATTGTGACATTAACAGAGCAATACGTTCCAACTTTGTTTTTTTCTTAACGACTGTCAGTATGTACTATTATTTCAACATCTCGTTTTTAATAAACAAAAACACATTCTGAACCCCACCCCTGAACATTATAAAACAGTCTTTAAAACTGGGGAGGTCAGACCCAATTCAATATTTTATTTATGTCAGACAAGTTTATAATTGTTATGTGTTTTATACGTAAATTTGTTAATTGAACTTTTTTTTTAAATATGTTCTATTGTATTGTATTGTATCTAATTGTATAATTGTTTGTTTGTATTGCTTGACCCTGTTGGGAATAATTTTGCAATAGATATATCATATATGACATATATATATTAAAATTTCAATAATTCTCTTTTTTTTCAGCGACAATCATCGTGATAATAGGGAATGATGAAGGTTCCGTGAAGCTGCCATCTCACAATCTCTACAATACCAATTTACATCTAATAAATTCAATAGATATGATGCAAGAACTTGCCTATAACAACTTAGTGTTCAGCGTCCAACATGAGATGACGTCATTCCATCAAACTAGTCACTTTCGAAAGACTATAAAGACAGTTTTAAATGCCAGACTAAATGCTCAGTGCAGACATTTGCTTAAAGCTGACTGAGAACATTATAACAATTCACATTTAAAATCGTGAGCTTGCATCTTGGTAAAGATTTGGAAGTTCTTGTTTAGAAGACACAATCTCTCCGCATTCTGACCCCTCCCTCATTCCAAACAAGTCCTTTCGTAATATAGCTGTTTCATATTGAAAAACAGCGCCGCAATTTTAGAGACATTTTCGTAAAAATAAAGTGATTATGATATGATCTTGTTCCTGTGTACTTCTAAACGAAAACGTTTGTATGACGATGCATAGAGGTGTGAAATCCTTTTGGAAAGAACGGACCATAGAAGAACAGGGGAAAAATCTAGATTAGAAAAGGATACATCCCTATGCATATCACCGTCAACATGTATTAAAACAAGGCGCAAGATGATTCTAATGACTAGTTTGGAAAACGGGGCGAAAATGCACGGCAAGATTGTGCCAAGTAAAAAATAACAATATTCAAAAAGATTTAAGTGGGATAACTTTGACTTCTTTACTAGTATTATAAATTTATTTATTTGTATTTATCTATTTATTAACGAGGCTCCTCATGGGGATTGGATAACGAATTGTCAATTATTTTGTTATAAATGTATACAATTGCATCCTTAAATTTTCAAAGATTAATTGTTTAGATTATGAGATTAACAGGTAGCCAGCCCTATGAGGAACCTCATTTTTTATTCAACAAAAGAGACGAAAACTGTCTGATATATGTCAAAATTCGCCCTGTCCAATTTCATTAAGGGAACAACCACTTAACTTCAAGGGACGTTATGGCTTGTCTGTGTCAGAAAATTTTGTTTTGCAACGCTATCAATCAAATTATTTTTTTTCAATATTTAACACTATAAGGTACGGGGGAAATCTGGATTTAGAATATTGTTTTTGTCATCTGCTTGGTCAGATTATCTTTTTTAATCAAATTGGGGATCAGAATCTTTTTTTCTTTAACGTTAAATGGTTGTTCCCCAAGAGCAAACAGTTCCGTCTTTTAGGTTTATTAGTGTGATTAGAGTTTTTTTACCAGTTTTTGTACGACTATTACAATTCATTATTTCTTCCTAATCATTTTGCCTATCTCTAAATCGTCTTTATTTCATTGAAACTTAAAATTACCATGCATTCATAAATTATATATATATATATATATCATGCTTATTTTTACTGGGGAAGCTTGGTTTTAAAAGTAAATGTGTGTTTGTGTTTGTTTGTATGAACATTGTATTATGAATATCCTGTATAAGAATAATAAAACTATATGACATGGTAACGAGAATTGGCGAGATGTTAACACTATAATTTTCAAATAATATTTAAATCACGCTCAAGATTTACACACTGTAGTCAATATATCTTTATTACCATTCGTGTGAATGTTTAGTGATTGTTTTTCAAATGGATGCAAATTATTATATATTGTTAATTACTTTGCCAAAGAAATAAATATTTTTTAATAATCCTTTTTAGTGATTTTAACCAGATGACTATATAGATTAAGATGACGTATGTCGAGTTGTACTATTATGTTTATTTTTGTTTTGCCGTTTGGGTCTTACATGCGACAGTTAAATATTTTGAAAGTTCGTCATTCGTGTTTGAAATAAACAATGTACTGTCTGAGTTGTGTACATTTTGCGGTTAAATGTTAGCAGCGAAAATAGTGATAATTTTTCGATATGCAGTATGCTCCCTTCTTACTTCTGTATAATTTCTAATGTTCTTCATCTTTGAAATTCAGTTCACATTTTTGGCGGCTTGAGCTATCTGGTATATGTATATCAAAAAAAGAAGATGTGATATGATTGCCAATAAGACAACTCTTCACAAATTGAGAGACCAAATGACACAGAAATTAACAACTATATATATATGTCATATATAGATCTCCATACGTTCTTCAACAATAAGCAAAGCCCAAACCGCATAGTCATCTATTAAAGGCCCCGAAATGACAAAGGTAAAACAATTAAACGAGAAAAAATAACGGCCTCATCTATATGTATACAAAAGAATGAACGAGAAACAAATATTTAACACAGCAACAAACGACAACCACTGAATTACAAGCTCCTGACTTGGGACACGCATATGCAGAATGTGTCGGGTTTAAACATGTTAGTGGGTGCCTTACCCTCCCTTTCACTTAGGACAGTTGTGTAACAGTACAAAATAATGACGAACTATAAAAATCAGTTGAAAAAGGCTCAACTTATGAGATGGATACAAATAGAAATACACATAACAAAAACAGAGTAGAGGTGGCCGGGTACTTGTAAATCCCAACAAAAACAACCTTAAGTACAGATCTGAGAGTAATAGCAGTTATTGACAGCTAGTTCAAAGCCAATAACAACTAATGGAAAAAAAACATGCATCTAAGACAAAATTATCAATCAATACACACCCAACATGCAATGGATTTAGTATAACGACTTCATGAAGAGTCAGAGAAAAATATGACCTTGTGCAATGCCATGATACAAGTATGAGCATTGCAGAGCCATGAATATGCATATGTATTATAACAATGATATTCAGTTTGCTTTTGATTAACTGATAACAAAGTCAATAGCAATACCAAACTTCAAAACCAAATCTTTATATCTATGGAAGAATTTAGTAATTGTCTTAAATGGGCATCTATGAGAAAACCATGCAGATGGTGCTCCATGCAAAGTTGTTTGATTTTGATGAAACTTTGCTGACATGTTCAGGTTGACCTCATATGAAAGTCATGCAAGTTTGAAGCCCTTACACTGCTGGTAACCATGGCAACGATAGGGATTTAGGGTATTTTCGAGTTTATTTATAGATGCATTTACTGAAATGCATAGATTTCATAAATTTCTCAAATAGAAATAAATACTATAATACTTCTGAGTGTTTAAATACTTTAATAGCACAGATAGGATGTGTATGAAGTATAAATCACATAATTTTATTAAACATAATGATATATATAGAAAATAAGGGTGTGGCAAAACACATAAAATGATAAAAAATATGGCCTTTTCATCTAATCACACTAAAACAGACACTACAGCCCAAAAGTCGCTTTAATTTACCCTAAATTTCAGAAATGCTTTGCATTTTCTTTGGTTCACAATATTTTGAAGGGATTTCGGTTGCAAATTAATTTTATAGATTTTATTGATCATTTAGATAGCCTCCCCCCTTTTTTTTTGTATTTTCGCAATAAATTGAGGAAAGTCTCATATTTTAATGAAACCAAGCATTCAAAAATAAATACTTGAATTATAAAGATTGTAACATGCAATATAGGTAAATCAAATAGAAAATTCAAAGTGAAATGGATTTTTGTGTCACAAACAATAGTAAGCATAAGGCTTAAAAAAGGGGGGGAGCTGCCAAAGACAATTTCTTTTTGGTATTTTTTTTTATTCCAAATTCCTTTAGTACACTTGTCCCAATTACTTTAAAGAGTAAAATCCATTCATTTCTTCCTAGTTATCCCATTTTTGGTAATTGCAGCTTGCTAATTACTAAAGTTGTATTCTGGTTACTGAAAAATGATATGAAATTCAATGTCAAGTTCATCATATTGAAAAATCTTAAGTATTGACATACAGAAGTTGTGTCTGACAGGTAAACAAAATTAAGACACGTTGCAACCTTTTAATTGCATGCTGGTTACCATATAAGTCATTTTGATCATGAGTACCTGAGACAGTGTGGATAAAATCTGAATTTCTATTGTACAAAGGGAGATAATCCAATAAAAATGCTGATTTTTAAAACCTTAAAATCGCATGTACATATTAATTTAAACTAACATACACTTCATCAATTTAATAAAATATAAACCTATCTCTATTTGGTTATCTGGAGAGAGAGTTGATAGTGCATTTGAGCATATACTCTTGGTTTGCTTTTGTTGTAGTACTTTCTAAAATTCTCCTAAAAAAGGTCTAAATTTATAAATTCTCTTTTAGCATTGATAGTGATACATTTTTAAATATCTCAATCTGTATAAATGATCATAAAGGTTATTATTTTTTATAGCATTAGTATTATATTTAACAATCAATGAAGATGATACAATAACACTAAATGGTGCTTACATGCAAGAATAAGATTATTATAAACATACATAAAAATTGTTGCATTAGGTATGGATTTTAGGGAAGTGTTAAATTGTTTCCATACTATCTTATAAGAATTTACATACATGTAACTACATGAACTATGAAAGGTAATTTACTAATAATTCAATGAATAAAACTAGTTAGTCAATCTAAGAAACAATTTCTGACAAATGAAAATATTATTATGTTTATCAAATGGCCAAGTACATTCGTAATCTTCTTGATTGTCTTCAATACTGATGACCTTTTAATACAGAAGTAATTTGAGACTTCTTATTCGCTGATGAGAAAGCCTTGCTGGTGGTGAGACAGTGAGAACATTCTATTTCCTAGCAAATATCTCTCTCTTCCGATTTGTGTTGCAACTGTGTGTTGACTTGGTGGTTTTCAAGACTTCAGCGAGATTCACATTGCCGTTTTTTCCTTTTTTTCAAAGCATATGAGTTTCATTTCAATTTATTTTTATTTGAGCTTGCAATTTTTTAACATCAACAGGAAAAATCAAAGACAGATCAGAGCCTTATTCAAGTATCAGTAATATTATCTAAGTTTTTCTTCATCATAAACATGTTTATCAACAAAAATGTGTCTCAGCAATCAATCTTCTTTCATGAACTCCAGTTATTTTTGGATCACCAAATGTCTGTAAAAAATAATAAGAAAACAATTGTTATACATTAAATGATTGAAATTTCCTAAAAAGAAATTACTTATTAACTTTGTCTTAGTGTAAAATGTGTTTCGATTATCACAACTCTGACATTCCAGTACATAGAATAAGAAATAAAGTATACTAGCTAAAAATGGACCTAAATTTGATTTTTTTCTTATTCCAAGCTGCAGCAAACTTAGTTTTAATGAAGTTAATTTTGCAGATTTCATCTTGTATTAATGACGTTATGACAATACAAAAATAGGGAGATGAGTATTGATTGTAAATGAGACAAATATCCACAAAAGTTCAAATGAAATGAATGTAATGCCTCTGTACAACCTTCAACAATGAGAATAAAACAGCTCAAGGGTACATTCTATTACAAATACAGAGATTGCACCTTCATCAGGTTGGGGGGGGGGGGGGAAGGGGGCACTATATAGACACGGCACTATATAGACACTACATTCAAACTTGATTCACATGATACAGTTCAGAATTTGGATTGTGATGAATTATTAGACACATCATACATGTAGGTTTCTGACACAGAATAAATGTGGTAAAAGAACTGATGATTTTGAAATTGGACTTGTGCCAATATCCAAAATCTAAAGTGTAAAAGACATGATTAGATTTATCATATCAAAGAACCCCATATACATGTATGCAATTTTTAATGAATTTAAACAAAGTTAAAGTTTGGACCCCAATTTGAATCAACTTGAAAACTGAGCCCAAATTATAAATCTAAACATGCTAAATGCATGATAACATTTAGCATAGAAAAAAAAACTTCAATAATATTTTAATAAACTAACAAAGGTTTTTTTGCCCCCATGATCTTTTTTGCAATTTGAAAACGAATATTAAAAATCTAAACATTTAAGAAGTATTTAACCAAAAAAGTACAATACACCTTTTAATTTTGCATAATATCAAAGAACACCAATTATTCAATTGTTTTATGAAATCAAGTTTAACTTTGGACCCTTTTGACCCTATAGCTGATATAGACCAATTTAAAAACAAGCCAAAACATTTGAAATTCATTTGAAATTGGTAAAACAATAAGCATAGGAAACAAATATATAATTAATTTTACAGCTAATTTCCTAAGGCATGTAAATCTAAGACTTTGGTTAGCTTGCATGGTTTGTTTGTATATTGTACAATTGCAATTGACATAACGTCTAATCAAATTTAAAAGTACTCCATAAAGGTTCAAATATGCCTATATTTATTGTTTGAAGATATCAACCTTAATTACAAAGCTTGAATCAATATTTATACAAACAGAGCAAGCAAACCTATCAAAGTTTTACTCTACACGCATTAGGAAAATAGCTGTAATAATGGTAAAAGTGTTTTTTCAAAAATGAAAAATACAAATGTAGTCTTCAGGTTTACCATAAATGCATGTATCCTATATATATAAAAAAAGTCAAGCTGACAAGAAAACATATTTTTTTCTAGGTTTAATTCTTATAAAGAGAACAATTCCAATGATGAGTAATGAACATTTTGTTGTGTAAATTGTACTGATATGGCCCTTAATTGATCATAAAAAAATTCTTTGAATGTTCTGTGTGTTATGTTTACTTTTTGTTCACCAGATTGTTAAAATTGAAGGGTTAATCTAATTTATTGATTATTTATCATGTTTTTACAATAATAAATGTAACTGGTCAATTTCCAATTTCTATACATTGTATATGATTATATTTGACAAATAATGCCACAACACAGGTCTTATTTGCTGTCTATTTAGTAGTCTCTTATTATGACTTGTTTGATTCATTTATTTACCTATGTGATCTCCTATCATATCTGCTTTCATTTTAACATTATTTTTGTGCTTTTCCATCTTCAACATTAACCTGTTGATAAGAAATAAAATATTGTATATTTGTACATTTGCATGATCAGTACAGTGAGTTACATCTCATTGTACATTAAGTTGGCTTAACATAATGCATTGGTTCATTGAAAAAAAAAGTTTTGTAGATATGATAATTAATTTGTGTAAATGTCATAAATGCTATGATATCAATCACATCATCAAGTAATTCATTTCTTCAGTATTGTTATTTTGAATTTTTTTATCTGAGTAATCTGTAATGTTATAATCTCATGTTGCCCCTTATGGGCCCTTTAATTTGGAATACATTTGTAAGCATATTCTATTCAGATTCTATTTTATTAAAGATAGAAGTAAAGACATGTACAAGTTCTCTTTCCATGATTCTTGAGAGACTGAGAGAGAAAAAAGTTTTTCTATTAAAATTTAGAAGGCAAACACATAAATCTTTTAGTTTGAGAAGAATTTTAAATCATTATAATGTATGTCAATGAAAATTAAATCAGTGTTTGCTTCAAGAAAATTATGTAAATACCCCCCCCCCCTTTTTTTTCCCCCAAAGAGAAATGGTCTATGCTCTTCTTCCGATATTTATGTTTTGAATCAGATGTGATGTTTCTACAGTAGGTCTTTTTATGGTGTCAAATTGCTTTTTCTAACCACAAAAATAATAAATAACAAACTTACCAGAACCAACTGAAACTGAAAGTTTTGCTTTGATATTTCCGTTGCTAGATTTGGAAGGGTCATGAAAGGATCATTGGCAGCAACACATTTTGTCTTCTTGTCTACTGCAATCCAACTCCTGTCCATGTTTGCAGCATATGCATTTTAAAATGCGAGTCTGAAACCTAGACATGATAGTGATAGTCTAGCCTCATGAGTCATGTCTAGACTATCTGATCAGGATCAGACTTATCCCAGTGGCAGTGGGGATATCTTTGCCACATGGTTTGCTATGTCTATGTTACACTCTTTCAATAAAAATAAGTTTTTTGCTACACCGTACTCATCAAAAATATCATTATTTCCTATCCTTCTGCACATTTGTTGATTTCCCTCCTTCTGTTATTGGCACTAAATCTACCTTTTATTGTGAAGAGTTTTACAAAGGGAGATAATTTTAGCTATATTTTTCAGTTTTTCATCTTTTATTTAAATAAGCTTATATCAATTTGCAACCAAAATCCTGTTAAGGAATACTAGTTTGTAGTGAACCATAACGTTTAACAAAATATTTTTTCAATTTGAGTGACTTTTGAGGTTTTATGGACATTTTCAGTACAGGCTGATTTCAAATTTAAGAAAAACACAATTATGTCAATAAAAATAAAAACAAAAATAAAGGTTGAAATAAGATCCAAATTACAGTTTATTTTAGTAGAAAGTCTGAATTTTAAGGCCAAACAAATTTTTTTGTCATATAATACTTTGAACTATTCAATAAAAAAAAACCCAAAAATGTCCATTTTCAACAACATTTTCCAGCAAATTTGGTACTAAACAAGAATTGCCCTGTATTCACATAATTTGAGATAAATTGTCATTTTTTAACCATAGAACTATTAGATGTACTTAATACTTTACTAGGAACCCAAAATCAGCTGAAAATTCCACAACCCCTTTCATAATTTTTTTTTGATTTTGCATGGTTTTCTCGTAGACATCCATTTAACTTTAAAGAAATTAGTGGTAACAGAATCCCTGACTTAATTATTTAATACATAGATTCCGTTCATTAAAAATCCAAAACGTCACAACGTCACAAAATCACAAACGGGCATAGCGAATGAATTATGATATATAAACATCGCGTAAGATGGTGCCAACTTTGAAAGGAACATTACCATCCAAGAAAAAAAAATAACAAGAGAGAACGAAAAATCGTCCCCTTTTGTCGTAAATTATAGTGTGGAGTTTCCCGTGTAAAACTGAAATATATAAATGTAGGAAAGGACAGTTATTACCGTTTATATTTGATTTATTTAAAGTAAGTTCCTTGTGTAAACTTCGGCAGTATATTTATAGAAAATTCTTGATTATTTGATGAAAAAATATCATCAAGATTACGGTAAGTTTTGTTGAATTTATCAATTAAATGCTATTTAAACGGCATTACTGAGTTTTGTCATGCACTGTGATTCATAACAGTAGAAAACACGTCTGCTATTAAAGGGGTCCAATTAGGGCCAATAGGAATACCTACAAACTGCCTATAAACTTTATTGCCGAAATGTTTACGTAAAATAATAAATATTATCAAGGAGAATATTAACAGCTTTAATTACTTCATCACACCTCCAGTACGTATATCTAGGATATTTACCTTTCACATTAGAAAGCAGGCATTAAATGAGTTGCAGCAAATATATTTGCATTCATATTTACCGAACGACTATTTGATTGAATAGGAAAACTGTTGTTTGATTAGATTGTGTGTAGTGTAAAGAGTTAAAAATTCAAAACTGTACACAGAATCAAAATGACCATCAAAGGCACGTTATTTATCTAACACATTCAAAGGATTGTTTACACTCCAACAATAGTTTATTCCACTTCTTTCATATATATTGATATAAAAGTTAATGATACGTTCTTTGATAATAGTAAAGGAACTAGTTAAAAGTACTGAAAGATTAGTTGTAGAACACTTACTGGAGGCTGAGATGTAACTATATTCTTTAGGTTTTATTTGTGAAGTTTAGATAACTACTTTATAGTAGGAACCTGCAAATGTTCAAAAGAGGCCTTAAACTGTGATATGGTTATGATAAGTTTGTTTACTATATGACTTTCTGTGGAGCGCACGGACTCGAATGAAGATGAATTTAAAATTTGATTCTTAAGAACGTCCGTGTAGTATTTACGGCATACCACCACCACACCGTTAGCTTCTTTTGTCGGCGTGTACAAACACAAACCGCTTTGAAAGTTCTTGAAGAGTATTTCTTATTTTGGAAATAGGCGTATTATGTACCCTTTTCTTTATTTCTGAATTATTTAAAAAATGTTATATTCGAATATCGACACAATTCATACATTTATTTCAATAGGAATCAAGAGATTTTTTATCAGATTTCCCCCGTTTACACTAATTTTTCACAATTTGTTAAAGAGAAACCACTATTAGGTCAATACCTTTATAACAAGGAACTGGAAAATATCTCTCCCATCTCCAAGTTCCAAAAACTCTGAGCTGATATAAAAAATATAATCAATATGAGAACCAAGTTCAACTCTTTTCCTTTATTTTTCACAACTCCATTCAGGTGCTCTGGGTCAATGTGACTTATCAAACACTCTCTTATCTTAATTGTTTTTATCTTGGGATTGACCAGGGGGCTGAGCTGCGACAGAACATATCCCTTGGTCAGAGGTGGCCATTCCTGTTAACATGGGGATAAATTATAAATAGGGGAGGGAAATAAACTACATTGGCTTGAGGTAAAGAGGAGTGTTTGAGATCTCACAAAACATGTTTAGCCCGCGGTATTGTTTGCACCTGTCCCAATTCAGGAACCTCGGGCCCTTGCTAGTCATGTGTGTGTTTGTTTTTTTAATTTTGGTTCATTTATACGTTTCAGTGTTTAATGTGACGTTCATTATATATTATATGCATGATATGACATGTATTTAATTAATTGAAAAGTCAAAACTGTACACAAGTAACAAAAAGATATTTCTTCCGTAAGCGTAAAACCCTCAACGTATTTTTGTTAGTGGACATAGATTTTAAACAATTACGTGACCCGAATTTTTTTATCTCCGGATTTATGATATTTTTTGAAGCCTGACGAAAGTAAATTTGCCGTAAAAAAGTTGTCCACAGTTGACAACTTACTCCTGATGCTATCTGTTAAAACCGGTTCCTTAGTTTTCTATGTAGTGTTTTGTAAGCGTATTTTGTCGTTTTTTTATTGCAATGCTCCTAAAATTTTCATATGAAATCATTCATATCAATATCGTTGTATCCTTGCTCCACTTTGTACTTCTACCGCTACAAGTTGAACTACAACTTTAACTATTTGAACTACTACCGCTATTACTTCAACTTCTACCGCTACAAACTTCTAACACTATTACTTCAACGTAGTAGTTGTACTTGTAGCGGTTGAAGTTGTAGTAGTTGCGGTAGTAGTTGAAGGAGTAGCAATTGTAGCTGAATACGTAGTGGTAATAGTTGAAGAAGTATCAGTAATATTTTAGGTATTATAGGTAGAAGTTGTAGTAGTAGCGGTTGTAGTTATAGTAGTTGTGGTAGTAGTTGAAGTAGTAGCAGTTGTAGTTGAAGCTGTAGCGATAAAAGCAGAAGAAGTAGTTGAAGTAGTAGCGGTAAAAGTTGAAGAAGTAGTAGCAGTAGTTGAATCAGTAGCAGTTGTAGTTGAAGTTGTAGTGGTGGTAGTTGAAGTAGAAGCGGTAGTAGATGAATCAGGAGCAGTTGTAGTTGAAGTTGTAGTGGTGGTAGTTGAAGTAGTAGCGGTAGTAGTTGAATCAGGAGCAGTTGTAGTTGAAGTAGGAGTGGTAGTAGTTGAAGTAGTAGTGATTGTAGTTGAAGTAGTAGTAGTTGTAGTTGAAGTTGTAGAAGTTGAAGTTGTAGCGGTAGTAGTTGAAGGAATGGTTGTAGATGAAGTAGTAGTGATTGTAGTTGAAGTAGTAGTAGTTGAAGTACCAGCGGTAGTAGTTGAAGTAGTAGTGGAAGTAGTGGAAGTAGTAGCCCTACTACCCCTACTACCAAATCCACGTCAGCTACTACCGCTACTACTTCAACTTCAATCGCTACTACTTCAACTTCAATCGCTACTACTTCAACTACAATCACTCCTACTTCAACAACTAACGCTACTACTGCAAATACAACTACTACTACTTCAACTACAATCACTACTACTTCAACTACTGCCACTCCTACTTCAACTTCAATCGCTACTACTTCCTGTACTAACACTACTACCACTCCCACTTCAACTAAAACTGCTAACACTTCAACTATTACCGCTACTACTACAACTACAACCGCTAATATTACAACTACAACCGCTTCTTTTTCAATTTTTACCGCTACTACTGCTACTACTTCAACTACTACAAGTACTACTTCAATTACAACTGCTGCTGCTTCAATTACTGCCACCATTAATTCAACTACAACTGCTCATTCTACAACTTTTACAGCTACTAATTCAACTGTTACTGCTACATATTCAACTACAACTACTACAACTTCAACTATCACTACAACTACGACTGCAACTACTACTGCAACTACTTCAACTTCAACTTCAACTACTACCACTACTTCTACCTCTACTTCTTCTACTACTACTGATACTACTTCAACTATTACCGCTATTTATTCAACTATAACTGCTACACATTCAACTACAACTACAACCGCTACTTCTAAAACTACAATTACAACCGCTACTACTACAACTTTTACTCCATCTACTTCAACTATTACCGATACTAATTCCAACTACAACTTCGACTGATAATACTTCAAGTACAATCGCTACTACTTCCACAACTACCGCTTGTACTACAACTCCAACTTCTACTACATTAACTTCAATTGCTTCTACAACCACTACTATTTCAACAACTACCGCTAGTACTAAAACTACAATCGCTACATCTTCAACTACTAGCGCTACTACTTCAACTACCACTGCTACTACACCAACTGCAATTGCTTCTACTACAACTACAACCATTACTACTTCAACTACTACCACTACTACTTAAACTAGTTCTCCTACTACTTCAATTTCAATTTGCTTCTACTTCAACTACAACAGCTATTACTTCAACTACATTCCCTATTACTACAACTAAACTGCTACTACTTCAACATCAATTGCTTCTACTACTGCAACTTATTCAACTACTTCCGCTAGTACTACGACTACAATCGCTACTACTTCAACTACTAGCGCTAGTACGACAACTACAAATGCTACTATTTCAACTTCAATTGCTTCTACTTCAACGAAGACCGCAACTAATTCAACTACTACCGCTACCGCTACTACTACAACTACAACCGATACTACTTCAACAACTAGTACTACTACTTCAACTACTACCGCTACTACTACAAGTATAAACGCTACTTCTACAACTTTTACCGCTACTATTTCCATCACTTATGCTTCTACTTCAACTACAACCGCTACAACTTCAACTACAACTGCTAATACTTCAACTGAAACCGCTAGTACTTCAACCACTACCGCTTTTACTCCAACTACTACCGCTACACACTTCTACCACTATTACTTCAATTACTACCCCTACTACTTCAACTACTTCAACTAATACCGCTACTACTTAACTACTATCACTACTACTGCTAATACTACAACTACAACCGCTTCTACTTCAATTAATACCGCTAATACTTCAACTAATACCGCTACTACTACAACTATTACCGCTACTACTTCAACTACTACCGCTAGTACTACAATTACAATCGCTACTACTACAACTATTACCGCTATAACTTCAATTATTACCGATGCTATTTCAACTACAAATTCTACTTCTTCAACCGCTACTACTACGACTACTACAACTACTACTACAGCAACAACCGCTACTACTACAATGTTAACCACTTCTTCTTCAATTTCAACCGCCACTACTTCAACTACTACCGCTACTAATTCATCTACTACAACTACTACTTCAACTACTTCAACGACCACTGATACTATATCAACTTCTACCGCTACTTCTGCAACTAAAACCGCTACTATTACAATTCTAATCGCTACTTCTACAATTTTTACCGCTACTATTCCAACTGCTACCGCTTCTACTTCAACTACTACCGCTATTACTTCAACTACTACTGCTTCTAATCCAACTACTACCGCTTCTACTTCAACTACTACCGCTTCTACTTCAACTACTACCGCTTCTACTTCAACTACTCCTTACAGGACATATCTACAAATCAAGGCTGAAAAATGATCGTGAATGTATATACACTTTTCCGATAAAACCTAAAAAAAAACGAAATATAAATACAAGGGTACAAACCTCATATATCCGAATCGCATCTCTGGACCCACACACATAAGTAATGCCAAAAAGAAAAACACCAGAAAGCAGGATGCATATATGACAAACCATACGATGAAATAGGCAATATTAGTACAAAGACACACAAAGGTAAAACTGTCAAGTACATTAAATGCTATTTTTAAAAGCAGAGTCAGCACCTAGAATCTATAACCCAAGGCTATCCTGTATTATTTGTTAAGTTGACACTGAATATTATTTTATTAGGTCTTGGTACTTTCCAATGATTTTTTTTTTAGAAAAACATACTTTTTTTACAAAAAAAATATGATCTTTTTCAAGTGATAATATTTTTAATTCACTGACTATATGAATAAAGACTAAGTTTAAACTATATTATGATATATTGGGTCGTAACCATCATAGATATAAGACCGCGTTTTGTTGCCTTTTGTGTTTTCCTAAATATAGAACTGTTTTTTTTTTATCTAACTTAAAATTAATGCACAATATTATTTAGTAATTTGAATCATTTTGACAGGCATGATTGTTTCCCCCTGATTTATTCCACCTTTTGAAAATGCAGCAGATTTTTTACAGATTATGAAATAGAATTACACTTAATTGCATTCACGATCCTATACATGTAGTTTCAACCGTTTGAAGGAACTGAATTAGATTGAAATTAATTTCTTCTAGTTGTCTGCCCATAGACCGTTATTTGTAATTCCGCGCTTCATGGGATATAACTATTCAGCACGACAGGGCCGACTCGATTAGACGTGTTTTCCCAGTTAACAGTAAACATGGATTCAGATACACCCTCTGATGAAATATCTTTGCGTACAGTTTTAGACGCGGTTAATCGTCAAAAGAAGGATATTGAAGTTCTTGTGGACACCAAAATTAGCGAAAAGATTAATAGTTTGCGCGACGAAATGCATGGCACAAGCCAATGTATGAAATCCCAAGTCAAGAAGTTGAAGTCGAACTCCTAGTATAAATGGCGTTCTGAAGGTAATAAAATTCAATTCAATGGTAATACTGAAAATTTAGATTGAACCCAAGCTCTTTGGGCTATTGACAATGGCAAAGCTGACTATGCCAGAGACATTATTTATTCGAGTACCGAGAGGCTTAAACAAAGAAATAAGGTAATAAAGATCGCGGATACTTCTGATGGGAATGGGACACCGATCGCCAGTACGAGGCAAACCCAATTTCTAGTGTTTCAGAAGATGAGTCCAAGATAATCAGAGCCGAAAACAGGGCCACCAGGAAGAAAAAGGCAAAGGGCAAACCAGCAGGTAAACAACAACAGATTCCTTCCACTGCCAACCCTAGCTTCAATCCCCAACAGCCCTTTCGAGGGGACCAGCCGTCTTGGTATGGAGGTTTCCCGTATGCACAAGACCAGTACGCTGGAAAATCTCAACGGGGACCATGCTTCAACTGTGGGTCGTACAAGCACTGGATAGTTAAAACTGCCCCTTCTAAAACAACAAGACAGCAGCACCACACAAAAGAAACTAGTTTTGTAGAAGATCAGTATAATTTTTTACACAAGTTCTTTAGAAAATTTGTTTGAACCAACTTTTAAACATGACTATTTCGAATATGAGCAAGATGGTACTGCTATTATTGATAAGGGTAGGCTGAAGGAAAATATCCAATTTTGGATAAATATTGGTGCTTATGATTATATTATTGTTCAATTGAACGAGATCTAGATATGTGCAAGATTGTGTCATAACAAGTTAAGATAGATTTAGTTAAAAATGGCTTTGTACCTAATGCCGAAAAATCATTGTTGGAACCTACTAAACGTCTGGTTTGGTTAGGCACATTTATTGATACAGAGTAAGGCTTTTATAAAATACTAGATAAGACGATACATTCTGTTGATGACATTATATCTTGTTTAACAGGGCGTTAAAGCGTGTACGTGAAAAAGTTGCATCAGTTGTAGGTCAAATAATATCTACATACTTTAATAGTTATTGGAAATTTAGTTTATTTAATGACTAAACATTTAACTATAGACGTGAACACATCTGCGTCTTGTTATTCTTATATGTTAGTATTATTTACAGTGACGCTAGTGATACAGGCTTTGGAGGTTATATTGTAGAAGCACCACAAAACATTGCACATGGTATGTGGGTTGACTCAGAACATAGTAATAGTTCAACTTTGAAGGAACTTTCAGCGGTAAAGAAAGTTTTGCTGTCCTTAATTGATTTGTTATCTGGAAATAAGGTCAAATTGTTTACAAATAACCAATATGTTGTGAGAATTGTAAGCAATGCTGACAGGAAGTACAAAAACTATTTTACAGAATTTAGCCTTGGACATATTTAGCGCATGTTTGAAGTACACTGTCAACGTTGATATAGTTTGGATACCTAGAACACCAAACGAAAAGCTGATTTTCTGAGTCGCATCGTTGATCATGATGAGTGGGGAATATCACATTATATTTTACAATTGATACAATATTTATGGGGACCTTATGAAGTAGGTTTGTTTGCTTCTGACCACAATTTCAAGTTACTGGTATTTTATTCAAGATTTTGGAATGAAAATTCTGCTGGTATTGATGCTTTCACAGTAGATTGGTTTGGGGTTAACGGTATTTTTGTACCGCCTGTATTTTTTATACCACGTGTTTTTAATTACACGAGACATGCAACGCTGTAGGTACATTGATTGTTCCTTGTATGTTGGCCATCGGCAAGTTATTGGCCTATGTTATGCCCAAATGGGGGCGATTTTACAGATCATTTATCGCATATGTGGAATTACCAAGCGGTAAGGAGTTTTATACTCCTTGTAAAACCAAGAAGGCCATTTTTTGGTAATACTGATCCTACATTCAAGATGTTAGTTTTGAGGTTAGATTTCTGAAAATAATACTATTAAATATGTAAGAAGGTTGTAAACCAATTTTGTTTATTAAGCTGTTTATGCTTATCTGTATTTTACAGATGATATTTTAAAGGCGGTAGTAGTGCCTTGTGTGTGTACTAACGTTACAATGTATATCTGAATTTCAGATTATGGCATTAAGACTATAATTGTCCTTTTTGAGAACTATTATACTGACAAATACAAATGCTTATGTTCAGCATTTAAGACTATTGTATATAGTCTTGTGAGATGCACTAACAAATATTTTTCTGTTGGTAGTTTCTATCTTTTAAGATGCTGCTATTGTTTAATTATTGTTTATACATGTGTTTTTGCAGGCTTATGAATCTGAGATTATTTTTTTGCCACCAAATCTGCATACCAATGTTGATGTTCTTATGGATTTACTTTGCGGATCTAAAGCTGACAGTACCGTTTAAACTTACCATGCAGGATTTATCCGTTGGAAAAAGTGGGCCTTTCATAACGGTATAAATGGTTGTGATATTTTACCGGCAAAACCTGTGCACGTTGCCCTTTATTTATCTTCATTAGTTCAAAACAGTCAAACTGCAAGTCCGGTAATTTCAGCATTTTATAGTATACAATGGGCACATCATATGATTGGAAAAACGTCTCCTACCGAAAATTCAGTTGTGAAAAATGTTTTAGAAGGTGCAAAACGGCGCTTGGCTACACGAACGGAGAAAAAGGAACCAGTTACTCCTGAGCTCTTATCTAAAATGTATAGTTCATTATTCAAGGAATATAATGTTATGTCAGTACTCACAGCGTATTATTTGCGCGTGTTTACTTGCTTATTCAGGATTTTTGATAGTATCCGAGCTATTAAATATACGGATATGTGATATCAAGTTTGATTTAGGTTATGTATCTATATTTATTCCGAAAAGTGAAAATGATATTTATCGTGATGGCAATTCTGTAGTAATAGCCTGTATGGATTCCGATATGTGTCCAGTAAAGAATTTAAAGTTATATTTGTTGTTGGCTGATATTTCGCCGGATTCAGAAGAATTTATTTTCAGAAATTTATCAAAATTCAAGGATCGATATGTACAAAAATGTACTTCGGAAGGATGATAAACCACTGTCTTACACACGTATGAGAGAATTATTTTTTTAAGCTTTTCCACCATTTGTGTCATATATTAAGAAGTATGGATTGCATAGTTTACGTTCTGGTGGAGCTACAAATTGCGCTGATTTAGGCATTTCCGATCGATTGTTCAAAAGACACGGTAGATGGCGTTCAGAGACCGCCAAGGATGGTTACATTAAAGACTCTTTAAAAGAAAGACTAATTGTTTTTGAAAACTTAGGTTTATAACCTGACATTAACTTTTTATTTTCAAAGTGAATTAAGTTCTATAAGCAAGATAAAAAAATCATTGCCCGTTCTTTGTAGTTCAGCACATGGCACTGTCATGTGGGTATTCAATTTGAACTTCAGTTTGGTTTTTATTAGTGTTATGTATATAGAGTTGGGTAGTCCATGGGCGTTAGTAATTAGTAGAAAAAATGTAATTTCAACCGTTTGAAGGAAATGAATTAGATTGAAATTAATTTCTTCTAGTTGTCTGCCCATAGACCGTTATTTGTATTCCCGCGCTTCATGGGATATAACCATTCAGCACGACAGGGCCGACTCGATTAGACGTGTTTTCCCAGTTAAATTGTTTTTCTTGCTTATGTGAATTTATTAATGTTTTGATTTCAGTAGTAATTATAAATTACTGACTATATTTTGTCGACATGATATTATGTATCATAATGTGCAATTAAAATCAGCACATGGCACTGTCGTGTGGGTATTCAATTTGAACTTTAGTTTGGTTTTTATTAGTGTTATGTGTATAGAGTTGGGTAGTCTATGGGCGTTAGTAATTGGTAGAAGAACATATCTTTCACGATCCGATTGCAATACTTGACCACTTTTAGTTATTTTACCGATATACCGAATGACACTGTGTACTATTACCTCTTCATATTTAAAACATGACATCATATGATTTACATTCGATACATATACCACTTCAAAGACCGTTACTTTTTTAATGATCATAACTGTATCAATCACAGATAAGGGTGAAGAGTTATTCATTTCTCTTAAGTGAATTGTCGTTCAAAGTATTATGATAACTCAAGTGCCTGGAAGCGCCCATAGTGTATCTACTTATAGTAGTTAAAGATGAGAAAATGTAAGTTTTATATGAAATGTGACCTACTAAAAGTAAAGTACTTTATTTCAATATAAATGATACATTTTAGTTTGTAATTTTATGTCATTATAAAATAAGAGTAAATCTCACTATTTGTTGCGTCAGAAGCGTATTTCTGGGTTTAGTAGAATAGAATGATATACAAATGGATGAAAATTATATATAACACTTATACAAATATTTATATAGTATACTAGAACACACCCGTGATATTCGCGGGTCCGTGACGGAATTAAAGTATATAACTATGCGCAAGCCTTATTTTAGTATTAGAATTGTCATCTGATAAAGTAATGCCAATTATAAGATACAGTTTTCTCTACTTTCAAATCTTTCAGTTTGAACCCGTCGAACTAGAACTTATAAATTATTGATAATATTAATTATTTGGAAAACAAAAGGTCCTGGAATGGAATATTTTTTAATCAACAGCATTGTCCTATATTAGTTATAAATAAAGTTGAATTGATTGATTCGCTGTTTTACGTCATGCCCGCTAACAAATTGAAAACTGTACCTATATGCCTTATTTTAGTCCAGATTTTTAGTATTCGTATTGTTATCTTAGAAAGTCTAACTGATTAAAATACTACAATAGGTAACAATTTGACAGTTAAGTAGTGTCAACCCTGTGATTATGACCCGTGTAATACTATATAGCATATTAATCCCGAATACACCGTTTGGTGGTGCGCCTGTCAGAGGCGGAACGTACAGATGATCGGTAACCGGTGAATATACTATTGGTATCGGTATCGGACTCGACCCGGAACTTCTTAATTATTGGCAATATTAATAACGTGGATAACAAAAGGGCCTGGAGTGGTGTAATTTTTAATCTACACCTTTGTACTATATTAGTTATATATAAAGTCGAATTCTTTGATTCGTCGTTTTTACGTGATGACGGCTGACAAATTGGACCTCGTAATTTTAGTATTATAGATAATAATAAACCAGAGTATACTGATAACAAATGATTATATCACTACAATATAATAGTTATTACGGTGAGGTTGAATTCCTGGTCATTTATTCATCATCCACACATGAACTTATCTGAGAATAAAAATACATCTATGTTCCTTAACCTTACTTTCAGGTATAGAGATGGTTTTTTTTTACTGAGACAAGTGTTTGTGACCAACTACCAGAACTTGCGGTCATCCGATGTACTTCAGTACTTTGATTTTATATTGATTTATATTATTTTATACAAACTATTCATGGATATCGTCTTTTCCTGTATATATAGACAAAATAGTGTACTGACTTGACATATCAACGATATAAGGATGAGGCTTAGAAACAGGGAAATGGGAGGTTCTGCCAAACTTTTTCCCCGTTTGGGGCCGAATCCTTATATCGTTGATATGTCAAGTCAATGCACTATTGTTGTCTTTATACTGCAATCTAGATAAAAAAAAACCATGTTCAATTGTTGTTTATTGTGTGTTATAGTTATTTATTTTATTTAAGTATTGGGGATAAAATCCCTTTAAAAAGGCCTCACATCTGGCGGAGAAATATACAACACAATGAAGATCAATGAAATGTACATTACCTGTTGAAACCAATCGATGGTGAACGAATTCGTTTTAGTATGTACTAAAATATCAACATGAAGCATAAACCATAATCATTTATAGGTTTTAAACAAAAAATATTAACAAGTGAAATATGTTTTTCCAACAATTGTGTAATAAATAAGTTTGAGTCGTTCCACGCTACAGGCTGAAATGGTCGTCGTGAATATTTTAAAAATACAGTTCCAGCTCTACTATTTAAATATTCATGAGGAAAAGTGATATCGGGTCAGTGACTGTATTTGACATAGAAATATACAGTCAATGGATTTTGACTGCTCAAATAGAACGAGTGCAGTATAAAGCATTATATCACCTGCTTGATCGAATGAAAATCAATTGACATATTCCTGGCTTATATTGACAAACGGTAATATGACAGAACTAGTAATTTTCAAGGTTTTTTTTAAAACATGTTTTTATAGGCTTATTAAATAGCTATAAATGTCTTTAATTTCTTTTTATGATAACAATTGTATAAACCAGTCAGATATGGCTATCTGTTACTTTGCTTAAAAAGCCTCAAGTACCGGGAAACTTCTAAGTGTTACTACTTATATATATATATAAAGTATTTCCTATATGAACACTTCCTGGCTGGTCTGTATTATATAGAACAGATTCGGACAGCTCTATCTAATAACAGTGGCGGATGCAGGAATTTTCGAAAGGGGGGGTGCTAGCCCAGGGCAAAGGGGGGGTGCAGGGGGGGTGCAAACATATGTCCCGATTCAAATGCATTGATCGGCCAAAATAAAGGGGGGGTGCGGACCCCCGGAACCCCCCCTCTGGATCCGCCACTGAATAATATAGTTAAAAAACATATTTTTTAAATAATGAATTACAGTTATAAATTGTATCAAGAAAACGCTTAAGAAGCACGCAATATACGGAGTGTCATTTCACTTAGTGAATGTTGATTGATATCCTCAATCCTGCGATACTAAGACATGGAACTGTTCAGATCAATTTCAGAATATTATACGGTGTAAATTGAAATCATTTTATAATTATGTTTACACGATCAGGTTCAAAAAGTATTTACGTCTTCGTCTTGCATTGCCCATGAAAGCTGCCTTGATAGGCTGGTCCTCTCCCTTGCAACATACGGGTATCTCAGATACCTGTCAGAGTCAAACAGATAAAGGACAGAGAACCAGTCTAGCTGCCTTGACCTCTTTAGTCTGTTTCAGTTATGGTTCAGGTTGTGATTAATAATCAGTATTTATCCAGGGAGTCTCGAAATCGTGTTTAGCTTCGGCTAAGCCATTTTTTGTAAAAAGCATCGTTTAAGTTTTAACTTTTTTTAAGATAACGTTCGGCATTAAAAACAGTAATTCAATTGTGATCAGATATAAAGCATACCCAGGAAATGTTCCATCGTTTTTTTTTTAGAAAATATCCGGTTGTATATTGTCTGTTGGGCATCTGTTTTGCACCCCCCCTCCAAACAAAAAAACCAACCCAAACAAAAACAACCCCAAATTGTATGGTTAAGGCACATAAAAATAATAATCACTATGAGACATGTTTTTGTGTCTTTTTAGCCCACCTTTTTAGCCGTCCGTCGTCGTCGTCGTCGTAAACTATTTCAAAGATCTTCTCTGAAACTACTGAACCAATTCAAACCAAACTTCATCTGATTAATTCCTAGGGTATCTAGAATAAAGTTTGTGTTTTAATTCCCATTTCATCAAAAAAAATGGCCGCCATGGCTAAAAATAGAACATAGGTGTAAAATGCAGTTTTGGGCTTATATCTCAAAAACTAAAGCTTTATAGCAAATTTGACAGGTGTGAAAATGTTTATGTCAAGATCCATCAGCTGACACAGAAATTAACAACTATAGGTTACTGTACAGCCTTCAACAATTAGCAAAGCATAATAACCAATTTGGCTTTTGACCCCTTAGAATATTGGCCTTTTAACTCAATTTTACACAATTAGTTCATCATGTTGTTTAACTTTTAAAATATTCTCCTCTGAAACTTATAAACCAATTTGAGCCAAACTAAGGCTAAAGGATCCATATTGTATTTAGTATATATCTTTTTTTTTTTAAAACATGGCCGCCATGGCTAAGGAGAACATAGGGATAATATACAGTGTTGGGCTTTAAAAATCTCAAAAACTAAAGGAGTTGAAGCAAAACAGGTAAGGGTTGAAAATATTCAGCAGATCAAGATTTATCTGTCAAGTAATTTTAAGACAAATCAGACCCATTGTATGGGCTTATACTGCTTTTCATTGTGCTTATGAATTTTTATTTATTATTTTTTTTTTGCTTTTTTTTTTTTTTATTATCTTGATTCTGAATATAAAAAGAAGACTGCAAACTTTTATTCAAATTGATACCTTGAATTGGTTGAATCAAGGACTTATATAGGTCCCTGGTTGAATATATTTAGAAAACTTTTTTTCTCTTGTTTTTAGTTAATTCAATCTGAGTTCGGGATCGTGGATTTTCCTTTATCATTTTCCTCATGCACTACCTGTTTATCTGATTTATGGAGGTAAGATGACATGATCAAATCGAATCAATCAAATCAAATCAAATCAAATCAAATCAACAATTCAAATAGAAATTTTTTATATATTGGGCATTTATGATTTAATGATTATTTAAATTGACAGTCCCATTGAGAAATTGTGATGTCAGGAAACTTGAGTTAACAATAAAAAAAAAAATATGTTGATAATTTGTTTTTAATTATTTACTTGCCTTCAAATATCTGTAATATTATCTTGTAAAAACAGATTTTATAACAGTTCCAAGTTCTTATTAAGCATGACTTCCTCGATGAAATCTGAATAAGTTTGTTCCAGGGCCTTGGTTGTATCAATAGCACTTAGTTTTCAGACATAACAAGTTAAAAGTCTATGGACCTCTATGAAATTGTACAAAATTTGTCAAAAAGGTTCCATAACAGGATTTAGGTGTTATAAGCCTAACTAATTCAAACAGAGCTGCCAAGTTTTCATGAAGCAAATGAGATTTGTCCAATGATTAGAGAAAAAACAATAAATTAAAGGAAAATGCAACCAAATTATCATGACAATGATTCTCGCATAAAATGAACACGAGACACACGAGACATTTCAGTGTGTCCACTCTTGTTTTTTGCTTTTGAAGAAGATATGACAGAATCGAAGAACCATTTATATAAATTGAAAACCCAAAATAATCATTGATGGAAGATTTAAGCAAAACATTTAAGGTGAGCGATTCAGGCTCTTGAGAGCCTCTTGTTTTTGTTTGCTTTAGTTTGTTGTAAGTACTAATCTAATGAGCTTGCCTTTTCCAAAAGGTTTTCCTTGTTTTTTGTTATTTTTTTCAAACATATTCCAAGTCAGGAGTTTTTATTTGATTGTTTGTATTTGACCGCTATGTCTTAAAGGGGCAGTAGCTACGAGATATATCAGAAAACGATTAAAGAATCAGAATAATTCATTGAATCTCTTGAAATGACACTAAGGGTTGATTTGACTAAACTTATCTCTTGGTACTACTTTGTTTCCTCTTATTGCATACCATTGTTCAAAATAACTTCTCCCGGTACTTTAGTATATGGTATAGTTGTCAGGTCATTAAAGATGGCATATTTTGGCTTTACTATTGATTCATTTATAGGGTCTTTGCATCGGAAATAAACACATTTATTCTAAAACCAGTTGTTTGCATGCTAAAAAAAGAAGATGTGGTATGATTACCAATGAGACAACTCTCAACAAGAGACCAAATGACACAGAAATTAATAATTATAGGTCATTGTACTGCTTTTGTTGATTTCCTCGCAATATCTTTTTATCAAATGAGTCAGCTTTCAGAGGGCTCCCTCCAAAGAAGGTACTTTCTTTCAATGTACAACTTAACCAAAGTGTATTGTCAAATATCGGATCTTAATTTTCAACAATTAATGGTAGCACTGAGCAATGTTTTGTGTTCCTGGACATCTTTTTGTAGGTTTTCCAAAAGTCTTTAAATCAGATTAATTATCCTGGTTTTTCTGGTTTACATGTTATTCATTCTGTTCTTCTTGTGCCTCTTCTTTTGCTTTACCAAAAGAGAGACCAAGGATACCAAAATGAAATTCAAACTCATTAGTCGAAGAGACACTGGCAACGCCATGGATAAAAAGAAAAAGACAAACAGACACACATAGAGAACCAAAGACTGAGGAACACGAACCTCACCAAAACTTGGGAAGATTTCAGGTCGAAAGGCTAAGCAGATCCTGCTCCACATGTAGCAACGTCGTGTTGCTCGTGTAAGTACAAACCCGGTGTCTAATTCTGTTGTTTACATTCGGGAGAAAGGAACGATATTGTAGTTACGTTTGTTCGTCGCCATCTGTGAAACAGATATTCCAAAACGGTCAACCATTTCGTGATGACGTCCGTGTCATTTACGAGGGAATGATTTCAGCTTCACTATTTTGAACTCTTGGTTGAATAGCTTCCTTGTTAGCATCAACCCCTATCAAGGAAAGCATGATAGATATATGCTCTTGAATAGTGTATCAACTTGGAGATATATACTTCGTATGCAGGTGATGCTGGAATGTTGCTATACATATAAATGAAAAGTTCCCAATTGGGTACCTGTAAAAATCATTTGTAGTAAAGTTTTGTTTTGAACCTACCCTCATTGTTAATTTATAGATGTTAGTCAAGATATGAAGCAGACAGTAATTACCACGATCAGTTTAACACCAGTGAGAGATAAAGTCATCAATGCGGGTATTTTTAAGACTTTCCACTTTGAATTCTCCTTGGAGTTCAGTATTTTTGTGATTTTACTTTTTACATGTACATAAAGGCAACAGTAGTATAACGCTGTTCAAAACTCGTAAATCTATGGACAAAAAACAAAATTGGGGTAACAAACTAAAACTGATGGAAACGCATTAAATATAAGAGGAGAACAACGACACAACATTAAAATGTAACATACACAGAAACGGACTAAGCATTAGACAAAATCCGATGAGAATAACAAATATAACATCAACACCAAATACATGAATTTGGGATAGAAAAGTAGCGTGACACGTCTTATAGGAATGTGAATTCACACTCAAATATAAGAGAAAACAAACGACACAACGGAAACACAACGTTAGAATGTTACACACACAGATACGAACTATAATATAACAATGGCCATTTTCCTGACTTGGTACAGGACATTTTTAAAGATAAAAATGGTGGGTTGAACCTGGTTTTGTGGCATGCCAAACCTCGCACTTTAATGGCAATGTTAAATATAACATTGAAATGACAACATAATAATACAGGACTACAATACAAATAAATAGGAGAACATATTAGACAAAGGAACACATGATTAATAGATTACAAAAGGCATCAGGTTTAAAATTCAATACGCCAAAAACGCGCCTCGTCCACACACGACTCACCAGTGACGCCCAGATATAAAAGATCGAAAGTGAAAAAAAGTACAAAGTTGTACAGCACTGAAGATCAAAAGTTGAAAAAGGTTGTGTCAAATACGGCTATGTTTTATGCTTGGGATAAGAACATCATGTCCTTATTATTTAGAACAATTTATGCTATGCAAACAGTAAATGTTATCAAATGGATATAAAAGATATACATAATGAAACTGAAGTATTAACTAATTACAGAAAACAAAACCCGAATACATAATGCAAAGACCAACACAGAAAAATAGACACACCCGACTTAGTCCAGGCCTCAACGCAAAAAATCATAAAAATGACGTCACATACGAAGTGGTGAAAAGGCACAAAGATTACGTCACATTTGAATTTCTGAAACATCACAAAAATGACGTCACATTTGAATTTCTGAAACATCACAAAAATGACGTCTTATTTGAAAAATTGTATATAAAAAGTAAGATAGAATTAGGATTGATTTAAGATAATCGCTCGAAATTATCATTTAAACTTCAAATGGTAAATTGCCACAAGAATTGTATCCATTTACAACACAGATAGAACATACACAATATGATCAGCGAAGAATCAGAGTACAAAATTTCCACAGGAACTGTTTACCAGTTAGGAGCACCGGAGTTCTACCCTGGTTGATGATGGAGTTCGTCTGGTTCAGTTTTACGTTTCTAATGTAATGTTTTGAAAACGTCTGCTTCAATTTTTTCCTTTTTTGTTGTTTTTTCCATGGCGTTTTCAGTTTTTTCTTCGACATGCGTATTGAAAGTCCCACTAGATTAATTTGTTTATTCCATAGAATATTGATACAAACTGACCTTGTACAAATAGAACCACTTCACATTATCATCATAGAAAAACTTACAATGGACTTTTTTGGGATTGCCACCTATGAATAAGCAGGTAAGTTAACTCATATTTTAAAATGATTTTATACTGAAGCTGACAACTGCCTAAAATATCTTATATTGTAAATGGATACAATTCTTGTGGCAATTTACCATTTGATGTTTCGCGCGTCTGGCGTACTAAATTATAATTCTGGTACCTTTGATAACTATTTACACCACTGGGTCGATGCCACTGCTGGTGGGCGTTTCGTCCCCGAGGGTATCACCAGCCCAGTAGTCAACACTTCGGTGTTGACATGAATATCAATAATGTGGTCATTTTTATAAATTTCCTGTTTACAAAACTTTGAATTTTTCGAAAAACTAAGGATTTTCTTATCCCAGGCATAGATTACCTTAGCCGTATTTGGCACAACTTTTTGGAATTTTGGATCCTCAATGCTCTTCAACTTTGTACTAGTTTGGCTTTATAAATATTTTGATATGAGCGTCACTGATGAATCTTATGTAGACGAAACGCGCGTCTGGCGTACTAAATTATAATCCTTGTACCTTTGTTAACTATTTACACACTGGGTCGATGCCACTGCTGGTGGACGTTTCGTCCACGAGGGTATCACCAGCCCAGTAGTCAACACTTCGGTGTTGACATGAATATCAATAATGTGGTCATTTTTATAAATTTCCTGTTTACAAAACTTTGAATTTTTCGAAAAACTAAGGATTTTCTTATCCCAGGCATAGATTACCTTAGCCGTATTTGGCACAACTTTTTGGAATTTTGGATCCTCAATGCTCTTCAACTTTGTACTAGTTTGGCTTTATAAATATTTTGATATGAGCATCACTGGTGAATCTTATGTAGACGAAACGCGCGTCTGGCGTACAAAATTATAATCCTTGTACCTTTGATAACTATTTAAACCACTGGGTCGATGCCACTGCTGGTGGACGTTTCGTCCCCGAGGGTATCACCAGCCCAGTAGTCAACACTTCGGTGTTGACATGAATATCAATAATGTGGTCATTTTTATAAATTTCCTGTTAACAAAACTTTGAATTTTTCGAAAAACTAAGGATTTTCTTATCCCAGGCATAGATTACCTTAGCCGTATTTGGCACAACTTTTTGGAATTTTGGATCCTCAATGCTCTTCAACTTTGTACTAGTTTGGCTTTATAAATATTTTGATATGAGCGTCACTGATGAGTCTTATGTAGACGAAACGCGCGTCTGGCGTACTAAATTATAATCCTGGTACCTTTGATAACTATTAATATATTACTTTTCATTTCACTTGCTTTATTACATTGTTTTGAATTCAACACCACCCAATAAAGTTTCACAATGGGTACACGAAATATGCATGTCATTTAAAGTTCATATATCTTTCCAACACGGTCAGCATGTTTTCCATTGACGAGAGCAGCAATCAGGGTAAATAATAACTAACGAATATCAGTAAGCAAAATTTATTATAATTACAAACAAAATCCATCCATATTTATAATTTTGTTATTTTTGTTATTTTTTTTGAGAGTTTTTTTTCAGTAGTCAGGCTTTTATAATCCCTGTACATCACCACCTGACTATGATTTTAAGGGGTTTGGTATATAAAACAAAAAAAAATGAATAATTGATTAATAATAACAAAGAGTAAATAAATGTACAATGTAGACAAAAAAAAAGGAAAAAAAATATAGAGCAATTGCTTTTTTATATACAAATTTATAAAAAATCTTCCCATAGAGGTGTAATACCATCAAATCATAGTACGTCACATCTGGTTGCATACGGAAAGGGGTAGACAAAATACTCCCTTGAATTTGAGAGCTGTATGAAATTAATCCTGCATTTCATTGCAGTAAAAAAAATTCTGAGTCCTAAACATATATCTTGGGTGGTTCAGTTTTTTTTTCGGTGTTTCAATAAAATAGTTTGAAAAATTTAAGTTACATGGTCACTAAAGCTTGTAAACATGAAAGGAAGGGTAGACATTTGATTGATGTACTACAAGTGCTGATTTTCATCTTATACTGAACTACTTTAGAAACGCAACACTCATTTTGTTGATTTATTTTTACCAAATCTTGTTTGATTCTCTCACAACTACTTGTAATGCTTATCATGCTTCTTTCTCCTTACAAAAAATCAAATTCTGACGTACCTGTGTTTATTGAACATACCGAATTTTTGAAGTCGCACGAATTTCTTAAAGCGAAATTTTGGACCCATGAAAGATTGTTTCAGGTTTTTTTGCTTTGTGAAACAGTTCTTTCAATCCTTTGTCTCCCTTAAATCAGTTAAAAAATGTTGCATCTCTATTTTGCCAAGACTGAGAAATAAAAAACTGAATTAGCCCTTAAAAATACTGCAAACATGAAAGCATAAACGTGCTGCAACCATACTGTATGACTTCAGAAACTCGTCTTACTGTCCTTCCAACATCGATACAAGTAGATAAGATTTGTTGCTGGCCATCAATGAACAGCTCAACGTGTAGTGACAATGAAACGTCAACAGAATTTGATTATGCAACGTCATTTGCCAGGCATAATTACGGCCGCAACGTCAACTGCTAATCAAATTGCCGAGTGCCATTGATTACAGATGCATGCCATAAATGTTTCACATCAACTGAATTGCCAAAGAATCGACTGAAGGAAAACCTTTAAAGCCCTAAAGTTCCAACCGTATAATTGCTAAAACCAAATAACGGGTTGAAAAAATGCAAAATCAGAAGGTGTAAAACAGAACCCAAAACATGTCAGACAGAATTTGTTGACCTTTCTGACAATCATTTTGGCGTTTGTAACAGGCAGTCATCGCATTTAACGGTGACAAATTCATTCAAAAATAACACAAAAATAATCTAGTGTTGCGTTTCTAAAGTCGGTCAGTATATATACAATGAAATGTTATGTGAAATCTTATCTGTAGTACTGGACAGGATAAAACGTTACTGATACCCAGTAGTTCTTTATTTGAAACAAAGATAGATTCTGCTAATTTTTTAAAAATTGAAAATTTAACATAGACTAAAAGGGAAAAATAATGGTAGTATTACACCTCGATATTATGTACGTACAGAATGTATCAATCGAAAATTGAACGCAAATATAGAACAATATACAAATACACTACTAGATGCATTTTACAACACAATATAAAAGGAGTCGTTAACGGTAATGACAGGACTCTAAACAGGATAGAGCATTTTCATTGACAAACAAAGTTAGTATACACTCTAGACATAAATAAACATATCTGTTAAAAGCAACTAACAGCAGTTTGTGTTACAAAATTGAATGTTCTATACAACAACTAACCCCACATGTCTGCTATTCTGACAACAAAGGAATAATAATAATGCTTGCCACTAATACAGCAATAACTGTTGATCCTCATTGATATATGATTTCTTGTCGACATCAGGATTGGTTCGTGTTTCTTAATCCTAAGTTTTCTATGTGGTGGACTGATGTTTAAGTAAAAACAAATCCGGGTGAAAAACTAAAAACATAGAAAACACATCAACTATAAGAGGAAAACAATGGAACAACAGAAACACTAAATTACAACAAATGCAAACACTGACATCCAAAGAAACGAGCTGTCTGATAACAACTGTCATATTCATAACTTGGTACAGGACAATCTAAGAAAAATGATTGGTTTAAACTCGGTTTTATGGCTAGCCAAACCTCACGCTTATATAGCAATGTTAAAAAAACGTTAACACGTACAGTTGTCATATCGCAAATTTTGGTATTTAGTTGCAGCTTTGCCATCATCAATTAATAGAAATGCTGAATTATATTTAAAAACGCATTACATACTTTTTGCCTTATCATTTATACTATTAAACAGAACAAACAAAAATCAATGTGTGATAAACTTCCATACAATACATATCTGACCATGATTACATAAATACACACTAGATTGTTTATATACAGCTGTATGCAATTATTTAAAAAACTTATAAAAATTCAAATTAATTGACATTCTGATAGATATTAGAAGATGTGGCATGAGTGCCAATGAGACAAGTCACAATCTGTAAAAGCAAACTATTATAGATCAAAATACGGTCTTCAACATAGAGCCTTTTCTCACACCGAACAGCAAGCTATAAAGGGCCCCCAAAATGACTAGTGTAAAACCATTCAAAACGGGAAAACCATCGGTCTAATCTATATAAAAAAACGAAAAACGAGAAACACTTATGAACCACATCAACAAACGACAACTACTGAACATCCGGTTCCTGACTTAAGACAGGTGCAAACAAATGCAGCGGGTTTAAATGTTTTAATAGGTTACAAGCTTCACACTTATCTAAAACAATAGTGTAACATCACAAGATAGAAAGACACAATATAAAATATCAATTGAAATGGCTTAACTCATTATAAAGACATATAAACACATTTGAACATAAATAAAAATGATCTATGACACAATGCAAATACAAAAAAATAATAAAATAAAATGTTAAACCATTTCAGAAAGAAAACCTTTAACCTTGAACAAAATGACACCAAAGAGAATAATTTCGACAGGTAAATGAAAATAATTTTGTTGTAAGGTATACTGTATAAATGGAGAACAATAATAATAAAAATAAATAATTTTGTTGTTCATGGTACGAGAACAGAAGTGAACATTTATAGTCATAGCAAACACTTATCAAAGCTGGTATAGATTAAAAATAAAGAGACGAGATATAATCTAAATAAGTAAACATTAAATAACAAAAAAACATTACAAATTGTACTAACAGGCCATAATTAACATAACAAATGGACAGGAGAATATTGAATGACATGAAGTGCATTTTTATGTTTTGATCTTTTTACGTTCTACTTTAATCGACCAGTTTCGATTTCTGTTTTCTAGATTAACACAATAAAAGTTATGATATGCATCAGAAGCTAGTTGCTTGATTAAACTTCATGAAAAATGACCAAAGCCAAAAAAGGTGACAATAAAGGGATTATTTGTGGGCCAAAAACACAGTTATTATTTCGTAGTGCATTTCGTTTAGACAAAAAAACGCCATTAAAAAAATCATACGTGCTCTATCCTAAAAAGATTTTTTTACAGTGTAATCTACTACTTTATGGACAAATTATATCAACATTGTCGAACAGTCTATCGTTTCTAACTCAAAATATGAACAATTCTTTGTTAAGGGGGTTTGTAATTCAGTTTGACAGCTTCAGGCATACCTATTTTTGACCTTTTCAAACTGGACCAAAACGCTTTTTTACGCAAAAATGTATCCTCCAATTTCTTTAGACAAGTAAGTTCACCCCCCTACTTACTATGTTTTTTACATAAAATATAAATAAATAAATTTGGAAGGTATGTGAAAAAAAATTTGCAAGTTATACACTGTCCACATTAAGGACTCTATTAGTAGACAACGGAAATCAAAGGACGATAACTATGTTCCCGGAACAACTGTACCTGATCACTTTGAGCTCTATGATGAGAAAGGACCTAAAATTAATATCTACATTCATCTAAGGACAACTTCACTAGGTGGAGTTTGAACCATACATCTTAATTATTCCGAAATTTATCAAAAGAGAATGACATACAATACAGCAGTACCTAAGCATTGTCTTATGAGGCGAAGGACACAGGGGACTAATAGTCTCCACCAGTTGTGCCGACCAGTTGATATCGAAAATGAAAATAACACTTTGTATTTGTTTTTAGATGGGTTCATCTTTGATTTCTAATGACTGTTCACTGATGCATCTGGCATATAGATGGGATTCCTCTCGTCTATTAGATTCCAAAGGTTCATATAAATTTGTATAGGTCCTATTCTCTTCTAATGTATCACTGTTTTCATTAGACTCCTCATGAATGTTTTCTGGAAGCTGCGGTGCAGGTAGCAATGCCTGGTATGGATTTAGATAACCATCGCTTATTAATCGAATTCCATTTGATGACTCGCTTGAGTTATCATCATCAGAAAGAGCAGGTTGTTCGGATGGTGATGCGACGAAATCTGACATTTCAAGCTCGTTAATATCTGCGTATTCGTGATCACCCCCTCTTTCCGTCGAAATATGTCGGCTCATTTCAACATTACGGTTTTCCAGAGCTGCACGGTTATCTGTATTTCGGCCAATTTCTACATTTCGGGTAATGTTTGCTTTTTTACATTTCCTATGTATAACAAAGCAAACAACACCGCAAACGAGAGCAAGAAAAAAGCCAGATCCACACGAAATAACAATTATAACTTCTGTATTTATTATACCTACAAAGGAATAAAAACATATTATTAAACAATTTGATTGTAATCTGTATTTTACTTTGTTATTTTCGATTTAATATTTATGGCGACAAAAGTTTGGAATCATCCCATGAAGGGCCATGTCCACTATCCAATGGAATCTTTAACTGGATATCAGTATGCTTACTATTGATTACTAAATCTTTGATTATTGTTCTGCATATATGAATAACGTCCAGCAAGTGTTTTCTTATCATTCAATATCCAGACATTACCGTTAACATTCCTCAGATTAGCAAAGCAGTAATGATCTAGTGTATAATGTATAATAAATCGTTAGACGATAAGGCATTTGACAAATATAACAGTAAAATGATCAATTTATTATTAATAGCGGGTAAAAATCGTATTCACTTGAATGAAAGTCTGAGCAAAAAGACATATCTAAATTCAAAAAGATTAGGACAATAAGTAATTGATACCGCACAGGAATGTATAAAAAAATGCGCTCTATATAAGGACACAATTTTTCACAAAAAATAATAACTTGGAAACAAGTTAATATCACGTTAAGGTAGAATTTCTGGCGTGTTTAAACTTGTTGTTTCCAAGTTATTATTTTTTGTGAAAAATTGTAAAAAACATGTACAGTACATATCTTATTAATTTCTAACTATATAAATATTTAATAAATATTTCAAAATATACTGTATACTTTAGAAGATAAATGATTTGATATATCATGTTATCTTATCATATCTATATAGGCAACAGTAGTAAACCGCTGTCCGAAATTCATAAATCGATTGAGAAAAAAAAACCAAATCCGGGTTACAAACTAAAACTGAGGGAACCACTATATACGATATATTATCTCGCCAATAAAATAACTTGTTTTATCTACAAGATATCTTATTTTGTCTATAATATATCTTATTTTATTAATACGATATCCTGTTTTATCTATAAGAAGTCCTGTTTTTTCTAAAAGATATCCTATTTTATCTAAATGATATCTTAGTATATTCATAAGATATCTTAGTATATCCATAAGATAAGATATTAGTTTATTAGATGTCGTCTTTTATCACGAGTTGGTTCACCGTTATGGACTATCCGTTTCACAGATGATAGGGGATATGTTCGAAATGTCGGAACTACAATCCCGTTCCCTTTTTCCAAATGTGACATACCGAATAAGAATTATTACCGGGTGTGTACTAACATGAGCAACTAGACGAGTGCCACATGTGGAGCAGGATCTGCTAGCCCTTTTGGAGCACCTGGGATCACCACAGTTTATAGGGGGTTTCGTGTTGCTCAGTCTTTAGGGTTTTTTTGCTGTGTTTTGTGTACTGTTGTTTGTTTTGTTTCTTTTTTAATTATGGCGTTGTCAATTTATTTTCGACTTACGAGTTTGAATGTCCCTTTGGTATATTTTGCCTATCTTTCATTTATAAGAAATATCATTGGTTTAACAGATACCTTACATGTTTTGTGAGATTCCAACCCTCCCCTATACCTCTAGCCAATGAAAAATAAACACACACACACAACAATAAGCACAGTAAAACTCAGTTTAAAGAAGTCCGAGTCCGATGTCAGAATAAGTAACAAAAGAAACTAAGCAAAAGGACGAAGACACATAAATTAACAAAGGACTACTAGCAGTTAATTACATGCCAGATTCAGACCACATTAAACTGATTTAAAGATTATGTTTTCATCATATAAGAATCAAGCAAATCTCTCCCGTTAGGGGTTTAGTATCATACCATCATAAAATATATGAGAAGAACATAACCCGTATCATGCCAACAACTGGTTTTAGAATAAATTTGTTTATTTCCAATGTAATGACCCTATGAGTGAATCAATATTTATTAACAAATATGCAATCTTTGATGCATTTTTGCGCCTGACCAAAGCCCGGAGCCTCTGGCCTTTGTTATGTTTTTTTTAAATTTTAGTTCAATCATATGTTTTGGAGTTTAGTGTGACCTCCATTTTGATTAAACTAGTACACATTATTGTTAAGGGACCAGCTGAAACCCACCTTCTGGAAGCAAGATTTTCTCGATGCGATGCAGACCCATTGGTTGCCCTCAGTGGTTTCCTGTTATTTGGTTGGGTTGTTGTCTCTTTGACACATTCCCCATTTCAATTCTCAATTTTATCTTTTTCAGTTTATAAGATACCTTATTTAGTGTGTATATACATACATGTATATATTGTATTGCTATGAGTTACAATTTATGACAAAAATCAGCAAAGACCCATCGAAACAACATCTGATACACACATTTAATAATACTTTTAGATATTTGGATGATATTTTAGCTCTCAGCAATGACGACTTCCGTATGTATTATAAAGAAATTTATCCTGTTGATCTTACTTTAAATAAGGCTAATACAAACAATGACTACTGCCTTTTCTTCGATCTTGATATATATATCATTAACGGAAAGCTTAATACTAAAATTTATGATAAAAGAGATGATTTCTCATTTCCTATCGTTAATTATCCATTTTTAGATGGCGACGTTCCCTTGTCACCATCTTACGGTGTTTACATATCTCAACGTGTACGATTTGCTCGTGTATGTAACAATGTTTAAGATTTTAACGAGAGAAATTTATGTATTACTGAAAAATTATTACATCAGGGTTTTCGATATCACAAACTAGTCAAAACATTTACTAAATTTTATCATCATTCGTAAATATAGCTCAACATGCAGACTTCTTATACGTTCACGTGTTTCCCATCCAATATTTTATGGAAATATTCTTTATAAAGCACAAAAATGTCAGTATTCACCTCAGAAGCTAACAAAACCTTTAAATAGACTAATGAAGAAGGGATATAGTTACGATACTGTTGTCAGGTCATTAAAGATTGCATATTTTGGCGTTAATATTGATTCACTTTTAGGGTCTTTGCATCGGAACTAAACACATTTATTATTAATAAACCAGTTGTTGGCATGACACGGGTTATGTTCTTCTCATATATGTTATGATAGTATGATACTAATCCACTCACGGGGAGGATTGTGCCTGATATTCATATGATGAAGACATAATTTTTAATCAGTTTAATTGAGGTCCGGAGCTGGCATGGCAGTTAACAGCTAGTAGTCTGATGTTATTTATGTATTATTGTCATTTTGTTTATTTTATTTTGTTACATCACTAAAAGTCAAATATTGACATGAAGACATTTTGAACTTAATTTGACATCATACCTATTTCACAGTTCTTTCCCTTGTAACCTGGGGGACACGTGCATCTGTAATCGTTCACTTTATCATTACATGTAGCGCCGTGCTTGCATGGATTTGGCAGACATTCATCTATATCTGAAATTAGTATTCCACGTGAACAAACTATCAGAAATCACAGTTTATAATAATTCAACAAAGCCAAATACTTATTGTTTTTAACTATTTTTAAAACAAGACACGTCTTAAATTCTTGAATACTTAAAATCGACCTATACGTCATTTAACAAAAAAACTTTTCACCGAGCAATCATCTGAGAGGCATAATCTTGCACAATACTAGTATATCAAGGGAGTTTGAAGTTTCATTAGTAGTCAATTGATATACAATTTTAAAAATCGTTTAAACTTTTGCATATGGTAAAAAAATGAATTCCAATTATAGGTTTTATTGTCCACCAAGTCTATTTTCTTTTGTATTTCATTCTTTTTCAAAGAAAACCAATTTCAAAGACTAAAAGTAAAATATTGACATTAAGACATTTTGAACTTAATTTGACATCATACCTATTTCACAGTTCTTTCCTTTGTAACCTGGGGGACACGTGCAGCTGTAATCATTCACTTTATCATTACATGTAGCGCCGTGCTTACATGTATTTGGCAGACATTCATTTATATCTGAAATATATATACCACATGTCTAAAAGTTAAAAATATAAAGTTTAAAACTATACAACAAAGTTAAACGCTTATTTGTGATCAAACTTTGAAAAAAATAATGCTTGTTCCTATTCTGGAATCTTTCACAATCGACCTGTTCGTCATATCAAAGACACTCATGACAGAAATATCAGTCGGGAGGTATGATATTGCACAATATTTTAAAGGAGTTTGGAATTCCAATAGTTGTCAATTGATCTGCAGTTTAGAAAATTACAGTTTTAGTTGAACAAAAAAACGCATTCATGAATTTATAAATAATATACTTCATTGCATAATCATGACAATGAGGCAATTTATGTAAAATCTTAAAGCTAATGTGAGAGCTCTAGCTGCACCCTGGGTTATTTTCACATGACTCAAGTTGAACATAATGTAACAAAAATCCTGTATTGTGATGTATAAAGTCAGAACAATTTAAAAGAAAATACAAAAAGGCAAGGTATAAATTTATGTACGTAATGAAAGTTCTCATAATTAGTCATAGTGGATATACATACGATACCAATACATTATTGTTTACTTGCACTAGTACGTTCAAACGTTATAATGCAAATAAATGCGTTAAATTGGGGAACCTTTTTTCAAAGACCACATGTATTAAGAGACCACTGTTGCCTTCTCCCTTGAGTAGTCTCTTAATACAAGTTTGACTGAATATTTTAAATATTAATGTTTTAAACATATAAAGCTGAGTACTGGTTCGTAGTCTATTTGACAGAATTAATCTCAATTTTACTAATGAGTGACGACCGAATTTTTTATTCATTATAGTTCGTTAAAAAACTTTATGTTTTTTTTTCTGAATAACGGATTATGTACCAGTGATTTTTCTGTTATAGAAACATACTATTAATTGCAAGATTATTGCTTATGTAAGACACATGATATACCAATTGTTAGAAAAGCCAATCTTGATAATGATATTACCTATTTCACAGTTCTTCCCTTCGTAACCTGGTTTACAGACACACTTGTAACCATTCACTTCATTCATACATGATGCTCCGTGTTTACAAGGGTTTGGTTTACATTCGTTGATATCTGTAATGAACGGATAATATTTGTCTAAGTTAATGTAATGATAATTATTTCCGAAGAAAACAGTTTTCCAAGACTAAAAGTCAAATATTGACATGAAGACATTTTGAGTTTAATCTGACATCATACCTATTTCACAGTTCTTTCCCTTGTAACCTGGGGGACACGTGCAGCTGTAATCATTCACTTTATCATTACATGTAGCGCCGAGCTTGCATGGATTTGGCAGACAATCATTTATATCTGAAATATATATACCACATGTCTAAAAGTTAAAAAAATACAGTTTATAACTATACAAAAAAGTTAAACGCTTATTTGTGATCAAACTTTGAAAAAAAAATAATGCTGGTTCCTATTCTGGAATCTTTCACAATCGACCTGTTCGTCATATCAAAGACACTCATGACAGAAATATCAGTCGGGAGGTATGATATTGCACAATATTTTAAAGGAGTTTTGAGTTCCAATAGTTGTCAATTGATCTGCAGTTTAGAAAATTACAGTTTTAGTTGAACAAAAAAACGCATTCATGAATTTATAAATAATATACTTCATTGCATAATCATGACAATGAGGCAATTTATGTAAAATCTTAAAGCTTATGTGAGAGCTCTAGCTGCACCCTGGGTTATTTTCACATGACTCAAGTTGAACATAATGTAACAAAAATCCTGTATTTTGATGTATAAAGTCAGAACAATTTAAAAGAAAATACAAAAAGGCAAGGAATAAATTTAATTACATAATGAAAGTTCTCATAATTAGTCATAGTGGATATACATACGATACCAATACATTATTGTTTACTTGCACTAGTACGTTCAAACGTTATAATGCAAATAAATGCGTTAAATTGGGGAACCTTTTTTCAAATACCACATGTATTAAGAGACCACTTTTGCTTTCTCCCTTGAGTAGTCTCTTAATACAGGTTTGACTGAATATTTTAAATATTATTGTTTTAAACATATAAAGCTAAGTACTGGTTCGTAGTCTATTTGACAGAATTGATCTCAATTTTACTAATGAGTGACGACCGAATTTTTTATTCATTTTAGTTCGTTAAAAATCTTTATGTTTTTTCTCTGAATAACGGATTATGTACCAGTGATTTTTCTGTTATAGATATTACTATTAATTGCAAGATTGTTGATGATCAAATGCACATGATATACCGATTGTTGGAAAAGCCAATCTTGATAATAATATTACCTATTTCACAGTTCTTTCCTTCGTAACCCGGTTTACAGACACACTTGTAACCATTCACGTCATTCAAACATGATGCTCCGTGTTGACAAGGGTTTGATTTACATTCGTTGATATCTGTAATGAAAAGAGAATATTTGTCTTAGTAAATGTATTGATGTTTTTCATGATAAATAATTATAGATATCAGCTTAAAAAATTGTAAGTCAGACGTTTGTTTCGTCAATAAAAAAAGACTGATAATTGACAACAGAATTTTGTATTCATTATGGTTTGTTAAAAAACTTTTTTTTCTCTGAATGACGGATAATGTGCCAGTCAATTTTCTGTCATAGATACATAATGCTCCGTGTTTACAAGGGTTTGGTTTACATTCGTTGATATCTGTAATGAATTATCAATGATTTTCATAATAAATAATTATATATACCAGCTTATAAAATTGTAAGCCAAACGATCGTTAAGCCTAAAAAAAGACTGATGAGTGACGACCGAATTTTTTATTCATTATGGTTCGTTACAAAACTTAATTTTTTCTCTGAATAACGGATTATGTGCCAGTAATTTTTCTGTTATAGAAACATACTATTAATTGAAAGATTGTTGCTTATCTAATACACATGATATACCAATTGTTAGAAAAGTCAATCTTGATAATAATATTACCTATTTCACAGTTCTTTCCTTCGTAACCTGGTTCGCAGACACACCTGTAACCATTCACTTCATTCATACATGATGCTCCGTGTTTACAAGGGTTTGGTTTACATTCGTTGATATCTGTAATGAATTATTAATGTTTTTCATAATAAATAATTATAGATAACAGCCTATAAAATTGTAAGCCAAACGATCGTTTTACCTAAATAAAGACTAATGATTGACGACCGAATTTGTTATTCATTATGGTTCGTTTAAAAAAACGTTTTTTTTCTTCTGAATAACGGATTATGTACCAGTGATTTTTCTATTATAGTAACATACTATTAATTGAAAGATTGTTGCTTATCTAATACACATGATATACCGATTGTTAGAAAAGTCAATCTTGATAATAATATTACCTGTTTCACAGTTCTTTCCTTCGTAACCTGGTTTACAGACACACTTGTAACCATTCACTTCATTCATACATGATGCTCCGTGTTTACAAGGGTTTGGTTTACATTCGTTGATATCTGTAATAAACGGATAATATTTGTTTAAGTTAATGTAATAATAATTATTTTCGAAGAAAACAGTTTTCCAAGACTAAAAGTAAAATATTGACATTAAGACATTTTGAGTTTAATCTGACATCATACCTATTTCACAGTTCTTCCCCTTGTAACCTGAGGGACACGTGCAGCTGTAATCATTCACTTTATCATTACATGTAGCGCCGTGCTTGCATGGATTTGACAGACATTCATCTATATCTGAAATTAGTATTCCACGTGAACAAACTATCAGAAATCACAGTTTATAATAATTCAACAAAGCCAAATACTTATTGTTTTTAACTATTTTTAAAACAAGGCACGTCTTAAATTCTTGAATACTTAAAATCGACCTGTACGTCATTCAAAAAAAACTTTTTACCGAGCAATCATCTGAGAGGCATAATCTTGCACAATACTAGTATATCAAGGGAGTTTGAAGTTTCATTAGTAGTCAATTGATATACAATTTTAAAAATCGTTTAAACTTTTGCACATGGTAATAAAATGAATTCCAAATATAGGTTTTATTGTCCACCAAGTCTATTTTCTTTTGTATTTCATTCTTTTTCGAAGAAAACCAATTTCAAAGACTAAAAGTAAAATATTTACATTGAGACATTTTGAGTTTAATTTGACACCATACCTATTTCACAGTTCTTTCCCTTGTAACCTGGGGGACACGTGCAGCTGTAATCGTTCACTTTATCATTACATGTAGCGCCGTGCTGGCATGGATTTGGCAGACATTCATTTATATCTGAAATATATATACCACATGTCTAAAAGTTCAAAAAATACAGTTTATAACTATACAACAAAGTTAAACGCTTATTTGTGATCAAACTTTGAAAAAAAAATAATGCTTGTTCCTATTCTGGAATCTTTCACAATCGACCTGTTCGTCATATCAAAAACACTCGGACAGAAATATCAGTCGGGAGGTATGATATTGCACAATATTTTAAAGGAGTTTGGAGTTCCAATAGTTGTCAATTGATCTGCAGTTTAGAAAATTACAGTTTTAGTTGAACAAAAAAACGCATTCATGAATTCATAAATAATATACTTCATTGCATAATCATGACAATGAGGCAATTTATGTAAAATCTTAAAGCTTATGTGAGAGCTCTAGCTGCACCCTGGGTTATTTTCACATGACTCAAGTTGAACATAATGTAACAAAAATCCTGTATTGTGATGTATAAAGTCAGAACAATTTAAAAGAAAATACAAAAAGGCAAGGAATAAATTTAATTACATAATGAAAGTTCTCATAATTAGTCATAGTGGATATACATACGATACCAATACATTATTGTTTACTTGCACTAGTACGTTTAAACGTTATAATGCAAATAAATGCGTTAAATTGGGGAACCTTTTTTCAAAGACCACATGTATTAAGAGACCACTTTTGCCTTCTCCCTTGAGTAGTCTAGTAATACAGGTTTGACTGAATATTTTAAATATTATTGTTTTAAACATATAAAGCTGAGTACTGGTTCGTAGTCTATTTGACAGAATTAATCTGAATTTTACTAATGAGTGACGACCGAATTTTTTATTCATTATAGTTCGTTAAAAAACTTTATGTTTTTTCTCTGAATAACGGATTATGTACCAGTGATTTTTCTGTTATAGAAAATACTATTAATTGCAAGATTGTTGATGATCAAATGCACATGATATACCAATTGTTAGAAAAGTCAATCTTGATAATGATATTACCTATTTCACAGTTCTTCCCTTCGTAACCTGGTTCGCAGACACACTTGTAACCATTCACGTCATTCACACATGATGCTCCGTGTTTACAAGGGTTTGATTTACATTCGTTGATATCTGTAATGAATTATTAATGTTTTTCATAATAAATAATTATAGATAACAGCCTATAAAATTGTAAGCCAAACGATCGTTTTACCTAAATAAAGACTGATGAGTGACGACCGAATTTGTTATTCATTATGGTTCGTTTAAAAAAACGTTTTTTTTTTCTGAATTACGGATTATGTACCAGTAATTTTTCTATTATAGTAACATACTATTAATTGAAAGATTGTTGCTTATCTAATACACATGATATACCGATTGTTAGAAAAGTCAATCGTGATAATAATATTACCTATTTCACAGTTCTTCCCTTCGTAACCTGGTTTACAGACACACGTGTAACCATTCACGTCATTCACACATGATGCTCCGTGTTTACAAGGGTTTGGTTTACATTCGTTGATATCTGTAATAAACGGATAATATTTGTTTAAGTTAATGTAATAATAATTATTTTCGAAGAAAACAGTTTTCCAAGACTAAAAGTCAAATATTGACATGAAGACATTTTAAGTTTAATCTGACATCATACCTATTTCACAGTTCTTTCCCTTGTAACCTGGGGGACACGTGCATCTGTAATCGTTCACTTTATCATTACATGTAGCGCCGTGCTTGCATGGATTTGGCAGACATTCATCTATATCTGAAATTAGTATTCCACGTGAACAAACTATCAGAAATCACAGTTTATAATAATTCAACAAAGCCAAATACTTATTGTTTTTAACTATTTTTAAAACAAGACACGTCTTAAATTCTTGAATACTTAAAATCGACCTATACGTCATTTAACAAAAAAACTTTTCACCGAGCAATCATCTGAGAGGCATAATCTTGCACAATACTAGTATATCAAGGGAGTTTGAAGTTTCATTAGTAGTCAATTGATATACAATTTTAAAAATCGTTTAAACTTTTGCACATGGTAAAAAAATGAATTCCAATTATAGGTTTTATTGTCCACCAAGTCTATTTTCTTTTGTATTTCATTCTTTTTCAAAGAAAACCAATTTCCAAGACTAAAAGTAAAATATTGACATTAAGACATTTTGAGTTTAATTTGACATCATACCTATTTCACAGTTCTTTCCTTTGTAACCTGGGGCACACGTGCAGCTGTAATCGTTCACTTTATCATTACATGTAGCGCCGTGCTTGCATGGATTTGGCAGACAATCATTTATATCTGAAATATATATACCACATGTCTAAAAGTAAAAAAAAATACAGTTTATAACTATACAACAAAGTTAAACGCTTATTTTGTGATTAAACTTTGAAAAAAAATAATGCTTGTTCCTCTTCTGGAATCTTTAACAATCGACCTGTTCGTCATATCAAAGACACTCATAACAGAATATCAGTCGGGAGGTATGATATTGCACAATATTTTAAAGGAGTTTGGAGTTCCAATAGTTGTCAATTGATCTGCAGTTTAGAAAATTACAGTTTTAGTTGAACAAAAAAACGCATTCATGAATTTATAAATAATATACTTCATTGCATAATCATGACAATGAGGCAATTTATGTAAAATCTTAAAGATTATGTGAGAGCTCTAGCTGCACCCTGGGTTATTTTCACATGACTCAAGTTGAACATAATGTAACAAAAATCCTGTATTGTGATGTATAAAGTCAGAACAATTTAAAAGAAAATACAAAAAGGCAAGGAATAAATTTAATTACATAATGAAAGTTCTCATAATTAGTCATAGTGGATATACATACGATACCAATACATTATTGTTTACTTGCACTAGTACGTTCAAACGTTATAATGCAAATAAATGCGTTAAATTGGGGAACCTTTTTTCAAATACCACATGTATTAAGAGACCACTTTTGCCTTCTCCCTTGAGTAGTCTCTTAATACAGGTTTAACTGAATATTTTAAATATTATTGTTTTAAACATATAAAGCTGAGTACTGGTTCGTAGTCTATTTTTCAGAACAACACAAGTTCGAAATTCTTAAATAATTAAAATCGACCTGAAGTTCATATATTGTGATTCCTGATAAAAAGGTCATCAGGAATAAAAATGTCTCACAAGATACTCAAACTTAATGAGGTTCAATAATATAACATGTACTGTCCACTAAACACAAACAAAAGTATTGAAACTTTTATAACATATTTTCAAAGAGGTCTATTTATTTCATGGTAATAATGTTTACATTTACATTATTCTTAGGAAGGTAACATATCTCCGTCTTGAACTATCCGACTAGTCTTTAAAATTTGGTTATATTGGAGGTCATTGTGGTTTTGATACACTCTAATACCATTAATTATTATAAAGATTTTTCGAATATGTCAATCTCGAATAAAAAGTATTTGTCAAAATTGAAAAATATTAACATCCCAAATGTTTAGATTATGTAGCGATTATAGCAAAACAAACACCATGCATATACCTGTATCGCAGTGCTGTCCTGTGTAACCAATTTGACAGATACACACGTAGCCATTAACTTTATCTTTACATGTGGCACCGTTCTTGCATTGATGTAGAAGACAATTATCTATATCTGAAACGAAAAGGATAACAAATCAATATCGTTTGCCTGAAGAAATAACTCTCTTTGTAAGTATAAAAGGCAAAAGCGTTTACCTTTGTCTATAAAATGTTCCTTTTGGATCCCCTTAAGTATCATCTGCTTTTTATTCATTATGTGTGTTTAGAAAAATAGATTTACTACACTTGGATAATATCTTTTCATAACGACATTTACGTTTTCATCTGACATCATACCTATTTCACAGTTCTTTCCTTTGTAACCTGGGGGATACGAGCAGCTGTAGTAATAATTCACTTTATCCTTACATGTAGCGCCTTGCTTGAATTCTCGAATACTTAAAAGCGACCTGTACGTCATTGAAAAAAAAAACATTTCACCGAGCAATCATATGAGAGGCATAATCTTGCACAATACTAGTATATCAAGGAAGTTTGAAGTTTCAATAGTAGTCAATAGATATACAATTTTAAAATTCGTTAAAACTTTTGCGCAAGATATTCCACATTCTGATTGTATTGTTCCCTTAGTTTATTTTCTTTTGTAGTTCATTATTTTTTGAAGAAAACAGATTTCAAAACCTGAAAGTAAAATATTGACCTTTTAGACATTTTGAGTTTACTCTGACATCATACCTATTTCACAGTTCTTTCCTTTGTAACCTGGGGCACACGTGCATCTGTAATCGTTCACTTTATCATTACATGTAGCGCCGTGCTTGCATGGATTTGGCAGACAATCATTTATATCTGAAACATGTATACCACATGAACAAACTATCAGAAATTACAGTTTATATATCCAACAAAGCCCCAAAAAACTTATTTGAAATCAACTTTTTTTTAAAACACAGCTTGTCTTGAATTGTCGAATACTTTAAATACACCTGTACATCATTTAAAAGAATCTTTTCATCTTCATCTGAGAGGCATAGTTTGCACAATACTAGTATATTAAGGAAGTTCAAAGTTTCAATAGTAATCAATTGATATACAATTTTAAAAATCGTTTAAACTTAAACCAGTATTTATTTGTTTACAGGCCAACTGAAGGACGCCTCCGGGTGCGAGAATTTCTCGTTGCTTTGAAGACCTGTTGGTGACCCTCTGCTGTTGTCTGCTCTTTGGTCGGGTTGTTGTCTCTTTGGCACATTCCCCATTTCCATTCTCAATTTTATATATTTATATATTTGTTTAAAATAAAAATAAAAAATGTTATTGCATTATTACATTTGATCAGACTAAAAAATTAATAAATAAGATATCGTATCACTTGAATAACATCTAATTAATGTATAAGAATATTTTTATTTATGGTTTAAATAGATATCATATTTGATTTAAAAGATACCTTACTGTTAAATATCTTATTCATTTAATTTAGCTATCTTTATTTAAAACGATATTTGATTAACTTTATAAGATATCTGATTAACTGTATAAGATATCGATTTAACTTTTTAAGATATCTGATTAACATTATATGATATCTGATTAACTTTAAAAGACATCTGAGTAATATTTTAAGATATCTGATTAACTTTTAAGATATCTGATTAACTTTATAATATATCTGATTAACTTTATACATCTGATTAACTTGATAAGATATCTTATTAACTCGGTTAGATATCTGATTAACTTGGTTAGATATATGATTAACTTTATAAGATATCCGATTAACTTTTTTATACATCTGATTAAATTGATAAGATTTCTAATAGCAGTAAAAAAATATCTTATTAACTGTACACATGTATAATATATCTCGAAAATAGAAGACATATTAAAACAGCCTGCCATATTCCGGTCTCAAATTTGTATATAACATTAAATATTCAAACGTATCGATTTCTGTTATTTAACAATTAAAGATAAATGAGGGAAATGTTAATTTGCACAGGAGTATGTAATCTGAAATTATTTTTATAAGTTGATTTAATACTACTCTTCAGATAGTCGATTTTTAACCCCGAGTCTGTCATTTTCGACAGGTTACCTATCCTTTGTTAATGCATTTCGAAACTTTCAAATAAGAGCAACTTAAAGAAATAAAAGCAAGCTTACAAACTGTCCTATTTTTGGAAAAAGTCAACTTGTTTCAAAGATTTGGCATGTATAGAAAACCTAAAACAGTAAATTATTTCCCAAAATTTCCGCAAGCTTACTCCTACTTGACCTAGTATCAGAATTTTCTACCACAATGTAGATACATTGTTTCAAAAAATCGTATACTCCGGAGTCAAAGGTTAGGTTACATGAAAATAGACTATACCCTCTCATGCTAGAAAAGTAGTTTTTAAGAATTTTATATCTTGATTTAATTACCTGCACTGATTTTTACTTAATAGACATGATTGAAAAACATGAATACATGTAAAAGAGGGACGAAAGATACCAAAGGGACAGTCAAACTCATAAATCTAAAACAAACTGACAACGCCATGGCTAGAAATGAAAAAGACAAACAGAAAAACAATAGTACACATGACACAACATAGAAAACTAAAGAATAAACAACACGAACCCCACCAAAAACTAGAGGTGATCTCAGGTGCTCCAGAAGGGTAATCAGATCTTGCTCCACATGTGGCACCCGTCGTGTTGCTTATGTGATTACAAATCCGGTAAATAGTCTAATTCGGTAGGTCACATTCATGAAAGGGAAGGGGATTGTAGTTACGACGTAAGGAACATATCCGATATCATTTGTGAAACGGTTATTCCATAACGGTCAACCAACTCGTGATGGCGTCCGTAAAATTTACAAAGGGATGATTTCAACTTCACCATTTGGAACTCTTGGTTTAATAACCTAAACCAAATAAATAAACAAAGACAACTCCATTAATGTGTAAGCAGTTAAGCCTCCCGAAAGTAGGAGCATCTCCATGTATTTTGTAAATTACATAGAAAAAAAAGACAGCAGTGTTTTTTTTTAAATTTAATAATTCAATAATCTAGTGTAAGTTTTAATTCAAAACTTTCAATGAAGAATTATCAATGACATACATAACATCTTGACTCAAAGGGTACAAGGGACCATTTCTCCTTATAGAGATATTTATATATAATAAAAGCATAGACTTTTTACAAGTATCACTCCAAACTTTGGCTTCCTGGACCCCCGTTTTTCAAAATCCTAGATTTGTATCTTATTTATTCATTTTACAATATTAATACATCCCGCAATTTACATTTTGTATTGGGATTGCTAGGAAGTTGATTCATTCTGTTTAAAAAAAAGACTACAGATGAAAGCTACACGTCAAAGATGAATTAGCAAACATGTTACCAAACATTCTAGGAAAATCAATTCATTGGAATTTTAGGTTAGCTTGATGGACAGAACATAAATGATGAAAATGCCTGACTGATGTTGATGAAATGTCATCCAATATTAGCAGGGGATTTTTTTTCATCAGGTACCCATAGCAGGGGAAATTTTTTTTTTGTTACTCACTCATCTGAAGTTGTATTTCTGAGTTGCAATACTTATTGATAAAGGTGTAGGAAATTAAATATTGATAAAAAGTCGACACACAGAACACTATATTTTCTTTATTTCCATTTAGAATGGGGGGGGGGGGGGGGGATGGATACTCATTAGGAGTTATTTTGCGTCCTGACTTGGAGTTTAATGCTTTGTATGTCATACTGTTTTAACATATGTGGTGTTCAAAGCTTATGATATTACCTGTCTTATTAGTGTGTTAAAAGGGAACAGTTCTTTTAACGCTAATCAAGGGAGATAACTCATATTAAGAAGACATTTGTATGTAATATTCATTTTTCTTTGAAATTATGGAAACTCCAGGGATTTTTTATGACAATCGATCAAGCTTTTTATCATTCGGATTGACTTTTGACATAATAATATTACAAAAAAGAAAAGGCATGTGTGGAAGAAATATATCAAAACTCAATGGAATAAATATCTTATTGATTAATCAATGAATCTGTCCAAAATAAGTTCTAGGTAATATAATGGTTTTATAACAAAATATAATTTCTCAACTCTACCACAGTATATTATCAAAATAGGAATATAATGAATAATTAAAAAAACTACTTTTTTTTCTGTATTTGCATCTTATCAAACACATGCGTGACACATGCATTTTTATAGACACAAGCGATTCACATTCACGTTTTCAACAAGATATTCATATGGAAAATTTCACGCTTACAATGATGTAAAGTTACATATATATGACGAATGCTAATAATACATATAAAACGTGTTTTCATATCGATGGGTTTCACGTGTGTATATAGCATGTGTTGCATGTGTTTCAAATACATGCGTGGCAAATGCGTATTTAGACACGTGCGATTCAAATTTGAACGCATGTGCGCCACGCATATTTTTCATACGTGGCAAAAACATGCGTGTCATGCATGTGATACACTTGTAACTCATGCGTTTCAAGGCACAAGCGTAATACATGTGTGGCATTTTTGCCATAGTAGGATAAAAGGTTTTCAAGGATCCCATATTGTTTTACATTGAATACAAATAATATGTTCAACTTTTTCTGAATATATACATTGCATTTTGAAATGGATCCTTTAACTTCCACTAGGTGTTTCAGTCTAAAACTAAGTGCACAGCTGATTTAGGTCAATTTGCATGTACTTTTTGTAAATTTTTGTACTTTTGTCTTTCGTTTTTGCTGATATGCTTTGTCTATATTCCTTTTCCTTTGATTTTGTTGATATATTTGCTTGTTTTTGTAGTGATTAAAATTATTACACAATGTTGACTGCTGTAATCTTATTTTTGACATTTGTACCTTTTATGTCTGTTTGTTTTGTTCACACAGCGTTGTCAATATAATAGAATTGTATGCGATTGTCATACAAGTGAGAGGTTAAGCTAGCTATAAAACCAGGTTTAATCCACCAATTTCTTCATAAGAAAATGTCTGTACCTGATCTGTTTGAACTTTTGATTTTGCCATTTGCGTAAGGACTTTCCGTTTAAAGTTTTCCTCGGAGTGAGGTATTTTTGTTATTTTACTTTTTGGGCAATGCTTCAGATGTATCAATATATAACAACATATGGAAAAATTTAAACAAAAATGTTATTCATTCTAATGGCATTTAAGGCAACGCTAGTTTGTTAATGTTCAAATATCCAGACAAAAAACACAAATTTGAACATTGTCAGTCAATGTCATTGCGAGTCTTCCCTTATATATAGCCCTAAATAGAACAATGTAGAATATTTAGTACCTATGTTGTGTTATTCGTATGTAGCTACCATTGACATGCACAATTACCTATTAATTGTAAGGTGGTTAAATCTCAATGAATGTCCCCCTTCAACTCCTTGCAATGAATGATGCATTGTAAGCTTTCCAATTTGAAATTCATTAAAATAACTGCGCCAAACGCGTGTGTTTTATAAGAACACATAGTATTGTTTATATTGCATACACAATACTCATGAAGATATAAATACAATTTGCAAACAGATTAAAACTAAGGACTAAAACAGAAACTTCATAAGCCAAATTTGGAAATGAAAATGCGTGGATTTATTATCTTAAAAGTCGAATAACATGTGTTACTTCCTCAAATGGTGTGTAAAAAAAATCTTTGTTTATTGATCTTAATTTCATTATGTACGTCTACCTTGACGTTGGGGCCTTTTATAGCAGAAATTAGAGAAAAGATAACAAACAGAGGTCTATATATGTCTCAGTGAAGAGCATACCACATCTTGTTATTTGCAATTGTTCTGATTGATATTTTACGCTGTTGAAAACCTGATTTTGTATTAGTAATTATTGACTTTGAAATGCTCAAAAGAACTATGAATAGTCTAAGATAAGTACTGTATGTCTGTTTGTAAGTTGTTTGTTTGTGAATTGCATCGATCAAATAAGCACAGTCATTTCTAAGTTGTTAAGCTGTTCCTTACTATGTTGACCAGTTACACCCCTGTCAAATGTTATAGGTAAGGTTCAACTGTTTCGTTTTTTTAAATCGATTGGCTGTTTACAGCTTATTATTTCTAATGGTCATGATTAATACGTAAGTTCACCTTAGCTACTTGCAGCAGTGTCCTTTGATCTGTGGTTCATGTGTTTCTCATTGTCAATCAACCCACATCTCCTCTATTTACACAAAAAAAATAATATTGTGTGACTGGTTTGTGATTGTTTGATTAACTATGTTGAAGGCAAACTCATTGATACAAACAAATTTTGTATTATTTGCCTTGGTTATATGCAAAATACTAGCTGTATGCTGCATATCTCTGTTTTTCTTCCCACGTTGTTATTGTTGTTTCTTTCAATATATATATTATATTATATTACCTTTGCAGTTGTTGAAATTATGATCAATTAACCATGTGATTTCACCTTCACACTTCGCACGGGAATTCCCGAAATTATTATTCTTTTGAAGAAAAATCTTCAATTCTCTCACATCACAAGTTGAACAGTTAAAGGGATTATTGTCTAGTCTCCTGTTTTATAAAAACAACAAAATATAATTAATTCTGCGTGGTGCAAAGAATAACTAATGTAATTATGTTTCTGATTAAAAAAACAACAAATTTACCATCCTCTTATACAATTAATACATGGTGCACAATTCTGTCGAGTATAATGGCATCCGATCACATTCAAAAGCTACAAAAAATGCTGAAACTGCTTATGGTGTCTTCACACTATATTTGCAAAAGTCAGAGAGAATATGGTTTACTTATTCATTGAAATTTGGTGATGACTTCGTGTTCGATAACTGTTTTAAATAACGGTAATTTGTTTACTCTGTGTAGTTTTTCCTCTTGATGTGTTAAATCCCAACTGATGCTTCATGTTAATATTAGTAATTGACTTTGAAGTAGTTTTCGGTTATTCAATTTTAACGAGTGTTGTATCGGGCTGTTTTCAGCTTACTATGAGATTATCAAACGGTTGAAAGTCGTACGGTAGCCTATATATTGTCATCTTTCGTTTTTGGTCTATAGATGTCATTGATAATCACACATGAACCACATCACCCTGTCTTTATTTTGAAATTAACGTAGTTATTTTAGGCAACTTGAACATTCAAATCTATTTCAAAGAATAATCATAATAGCGGTAAGCAAACTCAAAGTATAAAAAGCAGCTGATTTTAGGAAATCCTGGGATGCAATCCTGTCTAATCGATGAGAACGACCAGCATGATGATAATGCACATTCGACATTGATTCATTATGTCAAATATAGCTGCTGTTTTTCTGTTTTTACTTTATACTGTTCATAGAACAAGCAATTGTTTTTGTCTTACGAACTATAAAAGTCAGTCTTAAAATACTAAGAGCAATCCCATTTGGAACCACTATACAAGGTTATATATTTCGTAATGAACCCTTTTCTGTATCTGAACTCCTCAAAACCTTTTAACACAACAATATCCAAAAGATTTTCAATTAAATCATAAGGTTTGGAAGTGAATAGGAGACCATTTGATCCGCATTTGCACAGTTTCGGTTATTTGTTGTGCACAAAATGTTAAAATGGTATTGAAAAAAGTAAAAACTTTATCTCGACAAATTGAAATATTTTAAAGTCTCAATTTACTTAATGACAGAAGATATTGAATAGGAATAAGTAAAGAACTATCCTTTTTGAATATGCAGAAATTAATGAAAACAAATAATGTCCTCTGTTATCAACGACAAAAAATGAAAATCAGGGCACTAATTAGAACATGGTATATCACGATTTTGATGTCATTAATGGCAGAACTGTTAATCATTAAACTAATGAACTATCAGATGCTATGAAAGAAAATCTAATAACAAATAAAACTAGCCTATTTCAAAAAACATTTTTTTTTATTAAAAACATAATGAATTTTGTTGGTAATAAAAGACGAACGAGTGAGTGAAAATAAACACCTTATTTTACAATGTCCCACTATTCATTATTAATCAACATACGATAGATATCACGAATTTTCGTTTCTGAAATCTTCAAATTCGTCTTACATTTTTTTTTGTCACAAAATTGAAATCAACGATTTTAAGAACCCACAAAGATGTAACTGTTTATGAAACCACGAAAATTGATATCCACGAATAGAGGAACTTTGACAGTGTATTAATTTAATCGACACTTTTTTTAAATTTATTTTAAATAACAAAAAAAAACAACGTTGTATGATCGTCAAAGAAACAACTCTACAATAGATGTCAAGTGATGTAGAAGTTATTAACTATTGGCGGCCATGCAGCCTTCAACAATGACCGAAAACCATATCCCATAGTAAACTATTAAAGGCCCAAAATAATGAACGTAAAACAATTCAAACGAGAAAACTGACGATCTGATTGGTGTACAAAACAATAAACGAAAAAAACAGGCACAAACATAAAATGGAGTGTTGAACTTTTAAACGTGTTTGATTGCGCGTAAGCTGGTGGAGGAAACTATTACAAGAGCAACATCAGTTAATAAAACAAAATCTTGAATCTAACACAAAACATCAATCAGTACGTGGGGTTCGTGTTGTTTATTCTTTAGTTTTCTATGTTGTGTCGTGTGTGCTGTTGTCTGTTTGTCTTTTCATTTTTAGCCATGGCGTTGTCAGTTTGTTTTAGATTTATGAGTTTGACTGTCCCTTTGGTATCTTTCGTCCCTCTTTTCCACCATCCAAAGGATATATGTAAAGACGTTTTTTTAAAACACTCCAAGAAAACCATGACAATGTGCAATGGTACACTTTAAAAGTCATGTCAAATAATTTTAAATGATATTTGATCAGCTTTGTGAAAATTGCAAAGAGGTTTGAAAATGATTAAATACTAACTATATATATTGTTTACAGAAACTTTATTTTACTTAAACAAATTTAAATGAAAGGAGAGGTTGATATGATGCAATAGCAAATTAGCAACATATGGGGAATTTTTTTTGATTGGTCTGTAGGTAACTTCAAAATATCATAACGTATTTATGCATTGCATTTATCATAATCCTCATTGTAAAAAAAACCCAGAAAAACCTTGACAATAATGTGTCAACGGAAGTGCAGTATATCTGTTTAAACACTGGTTATTTTTTTCTATTCGTACTCAAAGATTTCATCATATGATATATAGTTTTTTTTCATCAATGGCTCAGATAGTTAGCACAAGACGAAAATATCTTTTAGGTCTGCTCTAAAGTCTGTAAAAAATAATTGTTTTCTTATACTGTTGACCGTGTCATTAATGATGAATTAGCAAAAACAAATATAAAATGGATCATATTTTAAATCAGGTAGGTCAATACCAGATTTTAAGAAAGGTCTAATGACGTGTTAAATTTATAACCTCATTTATCAGGTCCATAGCTAGCGGAGTTGGAGTAGAAGAACCCCAACAAATTCTTCGACTTTCATGTCATATTTTGCTCAATGGTTTCCTTAGTAACTACGAGTTTGCCTCTTATTCAGGATAAATTAAAAACAACTCCGCAAATGTGTGTAACATACTAGAGATGCAATGAAACAAAAATAATGTTGCGCTCTTACAAAATCAGAATAGTATCGTGATGTAGCGATATTTATTCCTTTTAAATATTATATATTAAATTATACCTTGTTAATGACCATAACATAGGACATAATAATTGAAAATCAGATTTCAAATGGCTTTATCAAATGATAGGGTAATATAAAGTTTAGGTTTTAAAAATAAGGAGATGTGGTATCATTGCCAATGAAACAACTATCCACTAAAGTTAAAATGAAGTGGATGTAAGCAATTATAAACAACCGTACGGCCTTCAACAATGAGTTAATTTTGGGACAAAAAAGCAAGAAAGTCAATTTAATTTCTGATCAAAGATGTACTTATTTATAGCACCAGATTGATAATGCTATCACTTTTGTGAAAGGTTTACTCTCAATATCAATAACAATTCTGTCATCTCTTCTAAATCAAACGTTTTATTCTAAAATGATACAAGGTAATATCACCATTTAGAACGTTACATCATCTTAAGCTATCTTATTAATCCAAGATATTTAATCTCAACTTCCTTATCTTTTATTTCTTGAAAATGGTACGCCTTAGATGCAATACCAAATTCATTGTCACCAATTTGAAAACTTTTGTAGAAAATTTAAAAATGTTTTCAAAAGATGAATTAGATTTTACCAAAAGCAAACTAGCAACACACGAAGGCAAATTATACTTTGTGGCATCAGGTTACTTACAGTGTTGTCAGAGCTGTCAAATAATACTTTGTGAATCAGGTTACTTACAGTGTTGTCAGAGCTGTCAAATTATACTTTGTGGCATCAGGTTACTTACAGTGTTGTCAGAGCTGTCAATTTATACTTTGTGGAATCAGGTTACTAACAGTGTTGTCAGAGCTGTCAAATTATACTTTGTGGCATCAGGTTACTTACAGTGTTGTCAGAGCTGTCGAATTATACTTTGTGGCATTAGGTTATTTACAGTATTGTCAGAGCTGTCGAATTATACTTTGTGGAATCAGATTACTTATAGTGTTGTCAGAGCTGTCAAATTATACTTTAGGGCATCAGGTTACTAAAAGTGTTATCAGAGCTGTCAAATTATACTTTGTGGCATCAGGTTACTTACAGTGTTGTCAGAGCTGTCGAATTATACTTTGTGGCATCAGGTTATTTACAGTGTTGTCAGAGCTGTCGAATTATACTTTGTGGAATCAGATTACTTATAGTGTTGTCAGAGCTGTCAAATTATACTTTAGGGCATCAGGTTACTAAAAGTTTTATCAGAGCTGTCAAATTATACTTTGTGGCATCAGGTTACTTACAGTGTTGTCAGAGCTGTCAAATTATACTTTGTGGCATCAGGTTACTTACAGTGTTGTCAGAGCTGTCGAATTATACTTTGTGGCATCAGGTTACTTACAGTGCTGTCAGAGCTGTCAAACTATACTTTAGGGCATCAGGTTACTTACAGTGTTGTCAGAGCTGTCAAATTAAATTTTGTGGCATCAGGTTACTTACAGTGCTGTCAGAGCTGTCAAACTATACTTTAGGGCATCAGGTTACTTATAGTGTTGTCAGAGCCGTCAAATTGTATTTTGCGGAATCAGGTTACTTACAGTGTTGTCAGAGCCGTCAAATTGTATTTTGCGGAATCAGGTTACTTACAGTGTTGTCAGAGCTGTCGAATTATAATTTGTGGCATCAGGTTACTTACAGTGTTGTCAGAGCCGTCAAATTGTATTTTGCGGAATCAGGTTACTTACAGTGTTGTCAGAGCCGTCAAATTGTATTTTGCGGAATCAGGTTACTTACAGTGTTGTCAGAGCTGTCGAATTATACTTTGTGGCATCAGGTTACTTACAGTGTTGTCAGAGCTGTCAAACTATACTTTAGGGCATCAGGTTACTTACAGTGTTGTCAGAGCTGTCAAATTAGATTTTGTGGCATCAGGTTACTTACAGTGCTGTCAGAGCTGTCAAACTATACTTTAGGGCATCAGGTTACTTATAGTGATGTCAGAGCCGTCAAATTGTATTTTGCGGAATCAGGTTACTTACAGTGTTGTCAGAGCTGTCAATTATGTTTTGCGGAATCAGGTTACTTACAGTGTTGTCAGAGCCGTCAAATTGTATTTTGCGGAATCAGGTTACTTACAGTGTTGTCAGAGCTGTCGAATTATACTTTGTGGCATCAGGTTACTTACAGTGTTGTCAGAGCTGTCAAACTATACTTTAGGGCATCAGGTTACTTACAGTGTTGTCAGAGCTGTCAAATTAAATTTTGTGGCATCAGGTTACTTACAGTGCTGTCAGAGCTGTCAAACTATACTTTAGGGCATCAGGTTACTTATAGTGTTGTCAGAGCCGTCAAATTGTATTTTGCGGAATCAGGTTACTTACAGTGTTGTCAGAGCTGTCAATTATATTTTGCGGAATCAGGTTACTTACAGTGTTGTCAGAGCTGTCAAATTATATTTTGCGGAATCAGGTTACTTACAGTGTTGTCAGAGCTGTCGAATTATACTTTGTGGCATCAGGTTACTTACAGTGGTGTCAGAGCTGTCAAACTATACTTAAGGGTATCATGTTACCTACAGTGTTGTCAGAGCTGTCAAATTATATTTTGTGGCATCAGGTTACTTACAGTGATGTCAGAGCTGTCAAACTATACTTTAGGGCATCAGGTTACTTACAGTGTTGTCAGAGCTGTCAAATTATATTTTTTGACATGAGGTTACTTACAGTGTTGTCAGAGCTGTCAAATTATATTTTTTGACATGAGGTTACTTACAGTGTTGTCAGAGCTGTCAAATTATATTTTTTCGGAATCAGGTTACTTACAGTGTTGTCAGAGCTGTCAAATTATACTTTGTGAAATCAGGTTACTTACAGTGTTGTCAGAGCTGTCAAATTATATTTTGTGGCATCAGGTTACTTACAGTGTTGTCAGAGCTGTCAAATTATATTTTGTGGCATCAGGTTACTTACAGTGTTGTCAGAGCTGTCAAATCATATTTTGTGGCATCAGGTTACTTACAGTGTTGTCAGAGCTGTCAAATTATATTTTGTGGCATCAGGTTACTTGTGTTGTCAGAGCTTTTGTGGCATCAGGTTACTTACAGTGTTGTCAGGGCTGTCAAATTATATTTTGTGGCATCAGGTTACTTACCACTACACGAAAAGGCAGATTTACAACAATTTGGGCAATCATGTAAATGTTTGACAAATGTAACTACTTTTCTGCCAGATATATTTGCGGACCTACTAATGTATATGTAAATGCATTATTCCTTTGGCATTATTTAGGACGTTCTCAAAGATATGCTAAAGATAATTATTTTATTTCCATATCTTTATTCATATTCTAAAGATATGTAAAGATAGGCCTTATATTTGCATGCACTTTCCAGGATAGGAGATGTATGCAAAGTTTAAAATTTACATAAATGTTTTACAGAGGTGTGGGCAGTTTTGAGAGACCGCGGTTTATAAAACATTTACAACCAATGTAAATGCTGTCAAATGTTTATGTTATATTTGCAAACGTTTTTTGATATCGTTCATGCATGTAAAGAAATGTATTTTATTTACTAATACTTTCCAGTATTATAGTTATTTTGATAAATATCGATATTTGCAACATATCTTTACAGACGTATGCAAAGTTTTGAGAGACCGCGGTTTATAAAACATTTACAACCAATGCAAATGCTATCAACTGTTTGTGTTATATTTGAAAACGTTTGTCGATATCGTTTATGTATGTAAAGGAGTGCATTTTATTTACTTATACTTTCCATTATCATAAATATTTTGATAAATATCGATATTTGCAACATATCTTTACAGACGTATGCAAAGTTTTGAGAGACCGCGGTTTATAAAATATTTACAGCCAAAGTAAATGCTGTCAAATGTTTGTGTTATATTTGTAAACATTTGTCGATATAGTTTATGTATGTAAAGACATGTATTTTATTTACTAATACTTTCCACTATCATAGATATTTTGATAAATAATAATATTTGCCACATATCTTTATAGACGTATGCAAAGTTTTGAGAGACCGCGGTTTATAAAACATTTACAACCAAAGTAAATGCTGACAAATATTTGCTTATTTTTGAAAACATTTGTCGGATGTATTTATGTACGTAAAGAAATGCATTTTATTTACTTCATAGTTAGTATATGAAACATTGATACTGTTAAGTTGTCTTCACACAGGTATAGCTTTGCGAGACTGCAGTTTATATCTCGCATGCACAACAAACGTAAATGAGGGTCGTGGTTAGAGCTAAAAGAAGAAAAAAAAATAATTTACTCCCAAAAAATTAGATAAAAAGGGTCTAATATATATACAGAATAGAAAATAATCATGACAATGGGCATAAAATATAAAAAAAAAATAGAGAAATATGATCTAAATTATCATAGAATACAGATATGAAAGACCCCATCCAGACCCTAGTAAATGCTGTAAGATGTGTCGATTATTTCGCATTTACGGAAAAAATAAATATATTTTTTTAATCTTATAGCCACATAATAAATGGGTAGATGGATTGATTTGTGTAAACGTCCAGTTGCAAATACTACATGAATCTCAGGTGTAGGGAGAAATGCACTATTATAATAACACTGTACTAAATTGTAAGCAGGTTTTCCTTTTTGTACTTCAAAATATGAAAACAACGATGTCATTAAGAATGAACTCTCAACTAGAATAAATAAGATCAAATCGATAAACACGGTACGTTTTCTCAACCCAAGCTTAAGTCTACCAATCTTGATGTGGACTTGGAAAAAAGTTAGTTTAGCTTCTGCTTATTTGTGATCTTTTTTTCATTTTAAACAAGAGAATACAAAATAATTATTTCAATATAACTTGAGCCAAGGCGTGTGTTTTGCATGATCCTATAAATTGAAAATACACGAGTATGCACATACATGTATTTTATCAGAATGTTGTCAGAATGTTTATGTTTACAATTGAAAATGTCTAATAATACAATGAAGAAAGAGATGATGATGATGGGAGTTTTTAACGACCTCGACTGGCTATACTGCGAAGAAAGAGCATGAATTACATTATGTAACTATCCCTTAATAGGTGGTAAATGTGTCACTTGTATGTAAATGAAGGGATTTTCCTGACTGTGAAATGGTTCATCTTTTAACACTACAGGGTACTTTAAAAGGGAAACCGTATGTGTTAATTACCAAAATTGATCAAATACAATGTAACGCTAATTGTGTATAATTAAATCCAGACGTTGTAAACAGATTAATAGACAATAACTGTTTAGTGTCTTTAAATATCAGCTGTATTTGTGCGAGGCTAGGAAACAAGGTGTATGCGAGCTTTTAGCGAGCTACTACACCTGTTTCGAGCCGAGTACAAATACAGCTGATATTTAAAGACACTAAACAGTTATTGTCTTTATCCTGCAATTAATTCTGTATATTGTTTGTGTTTTGAAAGACACAAAAACTAACATATTTAGCTTGCAATCCCTTGAGGCCCGCGTAGTAATATCAAAATCACACATTACGCTGAAGACGGGTTCGCAAAATAGAATCTCGAATGGTCAACAATAATACATCGCTCAAGGTGAATAATTATCTATTTTAACATAACAACTAATTTGAACAGTAAAAACAAATAACAAAACATTGTCAAATTTGAAACAGAAGTGTACGAGTTGTCCTACGCTTCAGACTTGACATTCACTAAACATGCATGCTGAAATTGACATGGTTGATTTTGTAACACAAGCATACACATTCAAGTTTTGAAATCGACAATTGTCATCGTCATTGGAATGCAACTGGAATACACATTCTGAGGTCACACAGGTTCAAACAATACTCAGTCCGGCAGTGGGCGGAGCTTTAAAGCGATATCTGTATAGTATACAGATACAGCATAGCGATATCTGTAGGGCTGTATCTGTATAGTAGGACACCCAATTGCAGGATAATACCAATTATGCAAGCCAAGAGTTGCCAGATAAAGACATCATTAATCATGCAGATTGTATTCGTGAAAACGTGTTAATGCTTTGTAATAGAATATTGTATTATTGAAAAACGCAGATAATTTGAAAGTTTATATGCTTGAAAATTAAAAGAGAAATAAGGACAGTTACTGTAACATTGTATCTAAAAATATGTTTTTAATATTTTATACAGTAAAACTGTTTTAAAACAATTATGTTTTGTATATAAAAAAAAACATTCTCGTTTCCCTGCTTCTCATACATGTAGCAGATACAATAAATTCGATGCAAAGCAAGCAATTCAATTTTTGAATCAGGTAATCTCTGTATTTCGTGTTTTAACAAGAATAAAAATGACCGACATTAATGGGAAAAAAATACATCAATTTCAATAACCTTTCTGCTCCTGTATCAGTTTTATTCTGAAGATATATATGGTAGTATTCAATCAATTCAAAATTTTAATAAAATATCTTGGTGCCCTTTGGTTTCCCAATCTTGACTTTATCCTATTTATAGGTATAATGATATAAAAAAAAATCCCAGTACATGTATATGTTCTAATCGAAGGCTCAAAATTTTTAAAATATTTCTTAGCAATAGCATTTCATTTCAAATCAAAATAATGTTGTTGCTGAATGATGTAAAGTTAATCGTCAATATCGAACTCTTAACCTCCATTTTCTCACCAGTTACAACATATCAAAATTTGAAAACCTTTGGATGAAAGGTTCATAAGACTTAGTCATCGCACGGAAATAACTGGAGCAGTCCGCCTGCTCGTCCGCAGTACAACAATAAATCAATAACGGGACTGGAAATCCGGTAATAAAAATAGCAAGTCATGTAAAATAAATTCGGTTTACTGTCACATTCTGACATCCTCATATTTATGTCGTATACTTGTAAACTGGTGTTTGTCTTTGAGTCGCTTTTTGTTTTTACTCAATGCAATAAGCAGTTAGTCGGCACTGATTTTGAAACTTGTCAGCAAAAAGGCTGATATATACCTGATATATAAGTTTTATAAAAATCTGGCAAGAATTGTACACGTTAGAGAGCTAACAAGACCGGACGAAAGGACGGACGCCCGATATTTCAATGTCCACATCAACGCCTCCCGCGAGGGACAAATCTTAAAATCATTTTGAATTTAGATTAATATTAATTTGCACTTTGGTCTTCGGAGATGGGTGTGTTTTTGGTGTTTTGAGTTAGATATGATATACAGGCCTGGTACAGCTGGTAAAAAACGCACCTTTTCACAAAGTGGGGAGACAAAACGACTCACATGCGATTAGCAAAGGTGCCTTTTTGTGGGGGGCATATTGGTCACATGGGCGTCGGGAAAAGCACGAGAGTATTCACAGTCTTATAAGGAGTTTTTCTAACAAGTATACGAGTGTTTATGTAAATTAAAAGGGTTGCTATTTCTTTATTTGCAAAAATGGAAATGTGGGATATACACAGCAACCGGCCAATTATTATAACGACAATCAAAACCAAAGACATATAGATAACACGTGACTAATGCAGAATGGACAAGTATTTTTCTACTGCTAATCTGTTACGGTAGTTTTAGTAAAGATTTGTTGGGTTCTCTTGAATATGAAAGTTTATAATTATAAAAAAAGAAGATGTGGTATGATTGCCAATGAGACAACTCTCCACAAAAGACCAAAATGACACAGAAATTAACAACTATAGGTCACCGTACGGCCTTCAACAATGAGCAAAGCCCATACCGCATAGTCAGCTATAAAAGGCCCCGAAATAAGTATATTTAGTATAGCAAGTATTTAATCTATCAAATTATAACATCAAATGTTCACAACAATAGTAAGATTTAAGCTATAACAGCAACATAGTTTATTCTCCTAGTACGTATTTGTTAGTCTTGAAAAAACTCAAACCATTATGACATAAGGAGATGTGATATGATTGCCAATTAAACAACTTTCCATCAAAGTCAAAATGACGTACATGTTAGTTTGCTATATTTGATATCTCCCAATCACCATCCACTATGAACTGCTTATACAAAAAGATATTTTGTCACCAAATGATTTATAATAATTTATAAAATAGAACATCATTATATATGCTAATATAAATTGTGTGCCCTTGGCTAAATACTGGGATCATATTGTTTTACCAGTGTCCTTTCGACAGTCCCGCACTTGGTATACTAGTATAGGATTATACGGCTGATTTCGTAGGATTATGTACAGTTTTTAAGCTTAAACTTTTAAATGATGTACCTGGTGTTAGTACATACACTAACGATTCTCATCTTGTCAATGGTTTTTTTGTTTTTTTTATGACATGTTGCTAAATTTGGCATTTTTAAATATATTGCGCCGATATATTTTTTTACCTATATTGAGGGTGCATATATATTCTCGGGATCATTTTTTTCTTTAATAATTTTTCACGAACGACAGAATGTTGAACTTGGTGTATTTGAGTGAAATTTTGCATACAGTTTGCAAGGTTTGTCCGACCATGGAAGTATATAATACTTCCACTTCCATGGTCCGACTAACTACGCACACAACCCACACGTTTACATCATACATGTACAAAGCATGCTATATTAAGATTGTGTATTGTATCAGGATGTTGATTTTCTTTTTAATTTCCACAAATAACAGAATGTTTAACCTTTCTTGACTGCTGCACCAAATGTGTTTTTCAGACACAACAATTCAAATTGCACTGTATCGTCCTGTAAATGCATGAAATAGTTGCCACCGGACGTTGAGCAACCATCAATCAATCAATTCAAATTGTACCTCAATATCACTGTTTACCAAATTACTTTATTCTGTAACGTCACACGTTTTCTGTCAAATTCTAAGCGTATCGGTCAACTTTGAAGCAATGTATATAAAACACAAGGATGATGACATATGTGTTTCTATATATATAAAAAAAAATAAAAGGATGTGGTATGATTGCCAATGATACAACTCTCCACAAGAGACAAAATGACACTGAAATTTACATATATAGGTCACTGTACTGCCTTCAACAATGAGCAAAGTCATACCGCATAGTCAGCTTTAAAAGGCCCCGAAATTACATATGTAAAACAATTCAAACGAGAAAACCTAATTTATGTACAAAATAATGAACGAAAAACAAATATGTTACATAGCAACAAACTAAATTACAGACTACTTGACTCGGGACAGGAACATACAGAATGTGGTCAGGTTAAACTCGTTTAAAGGCGCCAACCCTCCTTTCCCCTAACCTGGGACATAAACTGGACCCCTGTTGTGTTCCCTTATCGTTACACTAACGGTGCGAAGCTTAAGATGGAAAGACGGACCAGTTTAACTTGGGACAGTGGTGTAACAGTACAACATGAGAATAAACTGTAGAAATCAGTTAAAAAAGGCTTAACTCATCAGATGGATGCAAATAGAATACATCTTACAAAAAGAGAGTGGACGTGGAAGGGTACTTATACATCCCAACAACCAAAAGACTTTAAGTACAGAGTACTCGCAGTTACTGACAGCTAGTTGAAAGCTAATAACAACTAATACAAAAAGCATGCACCTTAGAGGCATAATCCGGGATATTATGTTAGTTTTTAGTTTTCTCCGTATATAAGAACAAAGCCATCTATTGAAAAAAAAATTAAAAAAAAGAAAAGTTAAAACAAAGCATTTCCCCTGTGTAAATTTGTCGTCAAAATTGACGTTTTCTAATCAAATTTACGAAAAAACAGAAGTGGTGACCCCCATTTTTTTTATTACATATTCCGATGTAACTCGATTCAAAGTACAAGTGTGCCAAATATTTTAGAAATCGGGAGATATGCCATTCGGTGTCGTGTTATCTTGAAATATAAGTACACAGTTTTGGATTATGAAGAAAAATTGCCCACTTAGAGGGGAACACGAAACTGCATTGAAAATGAAAAAAAAATCTGGAGCAAAATTAAACATGTATACAAGTCTAGGTTAGAAAAAGACACTACTTTTAAAAAAGAAATAAAAAAAAATTAACATTAAGAGATACAATCATAATAATTTAGTGAAATAAAAAAAGACGTAGATAACTAGAATGGTATCTTCTATATATGAGGGTGTGGATGGAGTTTACAGAATAGAGAATAATGTGCTAAAAAAATAAAGAATAGAAAAGAAAAGGATAGGTCAAAAATTTAAGAATAGAGAATAGTGGGCTTCTACAATATAAAAAATAGATAATAATGGGCAAAATTTATATAGAATAGAGAAAAAATGGCGTAAATAATATTAAGAATTGAAGAACACCTCCCTCCTTTTCCAGACCCTCTTTTATCCTATGACTGTTAAAAGAAAGAAGCGCCGTAATTCATAGGAACAAATAGATTTGAAAAATATTATTTTTTCTCATAAAGTCTTTTGTATAGTTGGAAACATTGTCAACTAGGTATACTTATTATTACAAATGAAATTGATATCTATTCGTTATTTTACGAATCACAGAGTTCAGTTTACTAGTGCATTTTACGAATAAGGGACAAAAATTAAAAGGACAGGAAATCACATGACAAAAAAGTCACGATTTACAAAAAAGTTACGTACGTATTAAGTTTGATTATTATTATTTACAATGAACAAGATTTATAATTTAGTAGTTCATTTTATGACTTTCATATAACATAGTTCTAGTCTTAGGTTATTTTTTACTTTTGTGGACCATTTCGTTCATTGTATTCATCCGCTAGCGTTGTTGCATGTCTCCTCTCTACTTTGACGTCCTTGGTAGCATTTTTCATTTCTGTACTTTTGTCTTTGTGTTGTAAACGTTCACACTTAATTTTTTGTGTAAATGCTTAATGAAACTTGGTTGATAAAAACGAAGCACTCAGTCTGTCATAAATTAGTTTTGGCACAATCTTAGTGCTAAAGATTAATCTCATCTGCTAAGAGTGTATCTAGTAGCAATCTTAGAAGGATTGACAGCCTTTAAACTCATGTTGCGCTTGCAACCCTTAGAGTACTCTTTACCCTTCTCGGAACGATTGGTTAATTTTTATTTGCTCTACTTAAATCGTCTTTGAATTCTCATAGCATATGATATTTGTCAACATTCTTTTTTTACTGAAAACTTTACAGAAAATTGTAAGAGTGGTCAGGGGCACCCATATCTTTATCTTAGTTAATGAAAATAGCAACTGCAGTTTTTTTTTCCCAGCGCATAACTGTTGTCCTAACAAACTAAGAACCTAAGTTTACGAGACATAACACAGGAAAGCAGTATTTCACATACCCCCACCCCCCAAAAAAAAAAACAATAAAAAAAAAATCACTGTTGCTAGTACCTGGACTATGACCTGCAACCCCCAATGCTAGTCTATACGGGTGCAGTACTAGTCCATAACTTATGTGAGATGTAGATACAATCATGAAATGAGTGTGCGTCTCTTGCCAAAAGCAATTCATTTTAACATTTCTTTTTACATTTGAGCCACCTGTGATTTTTTTTTAATTTTTGAAGCATTTTTTACAATGACTATTAATTTATAAACTAACCTCACATTTTGAATAGTAATTTGAATATATGGGCATTTGCATTGATAGATTCTGCCAGATTTGCACTTTGCATAATTAACTAATTACAAATTAATTTATTTAAAAAGGTCACGTTTGGTACCCAAAGAACTAAAACTTCAATAGATAAACCTTTAAATTGAAGTTCAACCTGCATAGGTATTACAACATCGTGAACGGAGGAGTATGTAAAATAAAAGTTTTTGTTTTATTCTTTTATTGGAAAATATTTCAACTTATTTAGAGTTTTAAACACTTATCAATGCGATTTAACAATAATGGTAGTTTATTTTTGTTGCCCCTCTTTCCTTATTTTCCGCCTGTGTGGAAAGCAAGTACAATGATACATGTAGTTATTTTAAGACTTTGCGTAAATATGTATAAGAAAGAAGTGCAAGATATTCCATTATTCAAACACGAATCATATACATTTCCGCTAAAACTATAAGTCTAGACTTCGTCTTGTTGTACAGGGTACAATTGCCTTTTTTTTAAAGATAGGTTTTCCATGATACGAGCCCCTATCAACATTAGTGTAATATGTATTTGTCGTTTACAAATCTTCTTGAATTATGTTAAAACTTTTTGAGACTTATATAACCTTCAATCTTGTTTCAATGTTATTTCAATTGAAATGTGTGCAAAGACTATGTTAAATGCAATTATTGCAACAACAAAAAACACAAAAAAAAACTTATTTGATCATGATAGAAAATATAAACAGCTGCGCCATGAGCGCATGATACGCCCGTCACTTTTTCTTCAATAACTTCTCAATGTCATATCAGAAAATCATGAAAAACTAAAGGGAGGTTATCTTAATAAATATAAACCAGTCACCAAAGATTTTTGATAACTGCTCAAAGCATTGTCCGAAAACTGGAAAGTCCTCCCTTTTTTATGAATAAAATGACGTAACTCTGAAACTTAACATCTAAAATTTATAAAATTAAAAAGGGAGCTTACGTCAATAGATATAAACAATTCACCAAAGTTTCATAAAAACTGCTGAAAGCATTTTTGAGTTATTGTCCGAAAACTGGAAAATCACCCCTTTTTACATAAATATGCGAATTGGAACATAAAATGTAAAATTTATAAAAATCAAAAGGGAGCTCATGTCAATAGAAAAAATAAATTCACCAAAGTTTCGTGAAAATTGGTGAAAGTGTTCTTGAGTTATTGTCCGAACACTGAAAAATCCCCCCTTTTTTCATAAATAAAACCCCAAAAATTCAGAAACTTAAAATCTAAAATTGATAAAAATCGAAAGGGAGCTCACGTCAATAGATATTAACAATTCACCAAAGTTTCGTGCGAATTGGGTCAAGCCTTTTTGAGTTATTGTCCGACATGTTGACGACGGACGGACGGACAGACGGACAACGGTATACCATAATACGTCCCACAAACGGGCGCATAAAAAAAAAACGATTCCTGTCAAAGTACATATGAACGCTGTAAAATTTTAGGATAAAATAGGCGGTAAATGAGATTTCGAATGACTGATAGTTCGATAACTTGTTTTAAGTTTTGCGTATTTAAATAACACAATCAAATGACAACGGGAGCATTGTTTTAAGACAATTTATAAATCATAAAGAAATGATAATTATTTGTGCCTTATTATATTGATGGATATTGATACTAGCGGTTGTCTTCTATTGATCTTTTCGGACCAGATCTTTCTGTAAAAGGTGATAATTGTCACACTTAACTGCTGATAAACCCCGTTGATCGGAGGAAGGGCGACATCTCGTCGATGGAATGATATTATCTATCGATTTTGTTTGATTTCATTGGTAAATTATGTGTCAATTATGACACGTGACTCACTGGTTCTTTGTTTGTAATTTTTAACTTTAACAAGAAAGTTTTTGCTGAGGACACTTCATGAAGCACACGGAGTTCAACATCTCGTGACAGGACTAACGGATAAGGAAAATATTCGTCAATAGATTAACGTTTATATAATTATGTGTGCAAACTAGCCGATTCTTTTAAAAAAACATTCTCTCAAGATGTGTTTTGTGTCAAATATTATGTGTCAACTTTACTACAGATGAAGGAATATTTCTACACTATTTCAGAAACTTGGACTTTTTATAAAAACTTGATAAATCGCTCAATAACCTTCCGAATGCTACCGATTTTAAATTTGTTACTATCTAGTATGTTTTGGGTTAATTTGTATATGTGTATTATTTCTACCAGTAACAAGAGACATATATATATAGTATATATATGTCTCTGCAGTAACATATAATACATATTGTAGTATATGTCTCTTTTAAAAAAAGTAAATTCTATGTTTTATAAACAGAGTGAATTATGACTCGTGCAATTCCAGAAGTTTCAAAGAGATACTCAAAGGAAACGATCGTGTTATGCTACGCGAATGAACCATCATAACTTCCCGAGAGTAGAAGATTTTGATGGATAAAGAAATTCACGCAGTACATCAAGAGATCAAGAACCGATTTTGTAGACCCGATTTTTTTTTTATTAAAACGAAATTATTAAAATACATGTATAATAAATGATATTACCAATATGCCAAACTAATCCCAAAGCAGCTATATTTGTCATATCATAGCTTTACCAGTAAAGCTATGGCAATATTTGTCCATATAATATGCACCTTTCAAATATATCAGCAAACTAAAAGCAAATATAACTATTTACCATACATTTCTAGCTGTCTTAAATATCTTTCTTTATAATATCTTTGCATACATATTAAAAGTTTCATATGCCCAATATATTTATACATACATTTCTAGCTGTCTGAAATATCTTTCTTTATCATTTCTTTGCATATGTATTCAAAGCTACAAATGCCCAATATATTTACACATGTCATTGATATTATCAATTGGCCACATTTCTTAATTAAACAAATTGTCTGCAAATCTATGTATTTACCATACATTTAGGAATATGCTCAAAGGCTTTTGATATGTTCTGATTTGACATACATTTCAGCCGACTATAAAGACTAACAAAAATATTCCTTTACAATACATTTGACAGGTCTCTGCAGAATAAAGGAAATGATGCTTTACACCCCTCTATAAAGTTCTCGTTTTCAATTGGTTTACATACCAGGCAAATGTAGATGCACCTTACACTTTATAACCCCTATAAAATTATTTAAATGATGATGCTTTGCTACCTAGACAAAGAAACACATTTGCGGATGAATTTACATCATAGAAAAATACATGACAAAGATTTCAATTTGCAGAGGTATACAAATACATAAGTTTGCGAAAGTTTTGAGATGGTTATAAATATATGCAAATTCTAAACTTTAAAATGGTTTGATTAGGTGTTAATATATTTTATAAACCGCGGTCTCTCATAACCGCCCATAGGAGGGTATAGCACAAGAAATGTTGATATTTACTACATGTAAAGACAAGATAAACTAAATGCAGCGGTTTATAAATATATGTAAATGTCGGTCTCTGAATACATTTACATAACATTTGCATACCTCTTCAAATCCGGGATTTTGTGTAGTGTACAGTGGTGTCAGAGCTGTCAAACTATACTTTAGGGCATCAGGTTACTTACAGTATTGTCAGAGCTGTCAAACTATACTTTGTGGAATCAGGTTACTTACAGTGTTGTCAGAGCTGTCAAATTATATTTTGTAGCATCAGGTTACTTACAGTGTTGTCAGAACTGTCAAATTATATTTTGTGGCATCAGGTTACTTACAGTGATGTCAGAGCTGTCAAACTATACTTTAGGGCATCAGGTTACTTACAGTGTTGTGAGAGCTGTCAAATTATATTTTGTGGCATCAGGTTACTTACAGTGTTGTGAGAGCTGTCAAATTATATTTTGTGGCATCAGGTTACTTACAGTGTTGTGAGAGCTGTCAAACTATACTTTAGGGCATCAGGTTACTTACAGTGTTGTCAGAGCTGTCAAATTATATTTTGTGGCATCAGGTTACTTTCAGTGTTGTGAGAGCTGTCAAATTATATTTTTTGACATGAGGTTACTTATAGTGTTGTCAGAGCTGTCAAATTATATTTTGTTGAATCAGGTTACTTACAGTGTTGTCAGAGCTGTCAAATTATACTTTGTGGAATCAGGTTACTTACAGTGTTGTCAGAGCTGTCAAGTCATTGAAGAGATTAATATCCAGCGATGTTATTCTGTTGTTTTGGAGGTACCTTCAAAATAATATTTTTGAAACGAATTTCTGCATAAATTATGTCATATTCATAAAGGGAAACATATTTATGGAAAAACTTAAGCCATGTTATCTATTCAATTACATCAATTTAAATGGCCTTTTTATTTCTTGAAACTGGTATACTTCAAACGTTATAGCAAATAAATTATAAACGATATTTAAACATCTTCAGGGAAACTGCAAACAAATGATAAAACCGCTGACTATAAATATTGCTTTCACAAAAACTTATTTTACTTTGAAAAAAAAAAAAAGGATAGGGATGATATAATAAGACTGTAAATCAGCAACACATAGGGACCATTGTAAATTGAATGGTCTACAGGTACTTACAAAATAATAAATCGTTATGATTCATTACAGTTTGCAAATAAAATGTTTTCAAAACGATTCATTAAATCATTGCAAGAGCAAACCAGCAACTAACGAATGCAAATTGTGTTTAGTGGAAATAAGTTACCTACAGTTTTGTAAGAGACGTCAGACCTTTAAAGATATCTATGTCAAGCGTTGTAATTTGATTATTATGCAGGTACCACAAGCAGACTTTTAATTGTAGACACATTAGTTTATACATGTTTTATAAAGTTAAATACACTTGATTAACTTTGAATATGGCAAAACACAAGAGTGGCCGAATTCAGACGACCTTACGCAGTCTTCTGAACTGTCACTGAACTAGTATATATTTGTTTAGGGGCCAGCTGAAGGACGCCTCCGGGTGCGGGAATTTCTTGCTACATTGAAGACCTGTTGGTGACCTTCTGCTGTTGTTTTTTGCTATGGTCGGGTTGTTGTCTCTTTGGCACATTCCCTATCTCCATTCTCAATTTTATTCTCAATTCATTAACATCAATATAAATAGTAAAATAACAAAAAATACTGAAATTAAGGAAAGTTCAAAACGGAAAGTCCCTTATCAAACGGCAAAACCAAAAGCGCAAACACATCAAATGTCGATATAAACGTCCTTATTTTTGATTTCTAAAAAATTGTACACTGTACATGTAATACCAAAATAACTTGACACACATTTATAAATCTAAGTTGGAAAATCTCAAAATGTTTTTAAGAAGAAAAACTAAATCATTGCGAGAGCAAACCAGCAACACATTAAGGAAACTTATTTCTACAGAATCATGTAATTTGATTGTTGTAGAAATAAATGTAATCCTTGCGAGAGCAAACCAGCAACACAGGAAGACCACATTGTTTATTTCAGAATCAAGTTACTTATAATGTTGTTAGAGCCGTTAAACCTCGAAAGATATTTACTACTACTGATGTGATTCGATTGTTTTCATATCTTCTCCAGTGAAGTATCTTGTTATGAGCAGATACAGGATAGCATCACCACTGAGAACATTGCATATCATATTAAGTTATTATTATTAATTCAATATCATAAGCATAACGTCCTTGTCATAGATTTCTAGAATATGATACATATTAATGATATACAAAATTCAATGGACAGACATTTATAAATCATGATAGGACAATTGGAAAATGTATTCGAAAAAGGTAAATTTAATCAATGTGACAGCAAACTATCAACACAGGAAAGGAAACTATTTTTTTCTAGAACAAATTATTTGTTAAGTTGTCAGAGCTGTCAAACTACGACAGAGATTTACTTTTAGTGATTTAATTCGATTGTAGTCCAGGTGCCGGCAAAAAAACAATTTTGAAACTTATTTCTGAATAAATATGGCATATTTATCAATGCAAAATATTTACTTAGGAAGACCAATGGAAGTGTAATACATATGTTTGATAACTGATTGTAACAATGCACATATACTGACAGATGATTATAATTCAGTAAATAGCATGATTCATGTTTGACTGAAGAGAGGCGAAAGATATTGAAGGCACATTTATACTCATAGGTCTGAAATAAACTAACAACGCCATGGCAAAAACAAGAATTGACTAACAGACTAACAACAGTACATAAACAAAACATAGAAAACTAAAGACTGAACAACAAGAACTGCACCCAAAACTGGTGGTGATCTCAGGTGCAATGGAAGAGAAAGCAGATCCTGATTCACATTAGACACATCCTTCGTGTTGCTAATGTTAATACAAACAGTGATAGGTCTAAATCGGTAGGTCACATTCGGTGGAAAGGGGACAGGATTGTAGTTACGACAATTGGAACATATTCGTTGTCATCTGTAAGACGAATATGGCATATCGGTCAACAAACTCGTGATGGCGTCCGTATCAAATTATCTGTATTAAATATCGAATGCACCAGCTGTGGTATACAATCTGAAACATCTGGTCTTTAGACAGTTTTGGTGCATAACCATATGTTATTGAATTTGATTAGAATAACACTAAGTAAAGTACAATGTTGTGTTCTAAAATATGCAAGGTAACCAATGCATTGACAACATCAGAAAACTGGTCTTCTTTAAACGTTACAGCTCATCAATTTAAACTATATTTGAACTTCTGTGAGAAAATTGCAAACAATTATTAGAAGATAATGATTTAAAGTATTGCTCCCACAAAAACCATTTTTTTTTAGAAAAATGAAGAAAATGAGACAGGGATAGTATGAAACAGTAAACCCGGAACATATTGGGACATTGTAGGTCTGAAGGTCTATACAAAATAATATAACATATTTCTGCATTACAATCGGCATACTCATCAATCCGGTTAATGTTGTCAATAATGGACAAACGGTAGTGTAGCATATTAGTTTGAAACCTGATTGATCAGTACATACATACGAACAAATGTTTATAATATAATAAAATATATTGTATTCATATATAGTGCTAACATTATTATCATGAGACGAACACATCTTCAATGTTTAGTCTAAATTCTAAAAAAAAGTAAGGTTGTTCTTATACAATGATTAATTTGAATACACAAAACAAATATCTTAATGACCATATTTTAGAACAGTGTTACAGACTTTTTGGAACCGTGAAACATCGAAAGATTTTCTTTTGTAATTTGATTGTTACACAGTTACCTTCAAAATAACACGTATGCATAAATTATATAATTTCGTAAATGCAAACACAATGAATAAAAAAAACCCAAAACAATGGTTTATATAAAAAGATTATATGTTTAAGTTCTGCTATCAAAGTTTCAAAATTCGGGTATTCAACGAGTTTTCTTGCATTATCAATTATTATAAATTTCTTTGTAAACATGCTAATAACTGCTGCGTCTATATCAGTGTTGGTAAATTTTATTTAAGATCTTCTAAACACGATAATGAAACCCTTATTATATATCATTAAACTACATGAAGTTTACATGAACTACACTTCTGCAAATGTGGATACTATTTTAGAGACTGAATGAAAACAATATGATTTTAGTTTTTTAATGTCTGTTTCACTCGATCAGAATTGTAAATTTATCGGTATACAAAAATGAAATTATTTGAACAGTATAAGCATACACAAAAACAAAAAAAGATAATAAATATAAATCAATTGCTTTTAAAAAGCAATTGTAAACGGTCTTTTCCCCCTTTGAAACATGATTGTTTGTTATGTGTGTGTGTGTGTGTGTGTGTGTGTGTGTGTGTGTGTTTGTTTGTTTGTTTGTTTCTGTGTTTCTGTACATAATGGTAAAACCAATACAGTCATAACGTAACCAAGTTGCCCCTTGAAGTACCAAGCATTTTTCACTACTTAAATTTTCTATATCCATAATCATTCCAAAGTTATAGGGTTTATCTCGTTTTTCATTGATGATGATCCTAACATATGACAAAGTAAGAGAATGACAGAACTTAGAAAACATTCAGGTGTCTGTTCACTTCGGTAACATAAATCAAAATTCGTATTTTCTTATTTCTTAGAAATGGTACCGTAGTAAGGGTGTAGACCAAGGGTATGTGAGACAATTATGACAATATATTAGAAGTCCTTTGTGTGTTTTAACCGAACAGTAATTGCAACAGTGGAACCTTATTTTAAGATTGTATATGCTCAAATATGTGCAATTTTAGACCTTGAAAAGGATATAACGACGAAAAGAGTTAAAAATCTACAATTTCGTCATGTTTGGAGACGACATTTTTACATCAGCGCCAACGTAGACCATCCTGAAGTTTACGACCATCAACTGTACTCTTATATATCTTTCATTTAATAAAATATTAAGGTGGTCTACCTTGGCGTTCATGTCTAAAATTCAAAAAATAATCCGATTGTTTACAATTTTAACAAGTCATTATAATACGTCAAACAAAACGGCGCTGGTTACTAAATTATTCCGGGGTCCACAATTGATCAGAATATCACTTACGAATAGCTATTACGTCGTATCCATTCATGAACATGTCATATTTTGTACGTGTTATTAAACCAAAACGGTCTAAAACTGTCCATGCAGACAAATGCAGAGTGGTGTCCCTTGAAATATGGTGAATTTATTTCCATTCATCATAATTTTCAAATATTAAAAAAAAACGTTAAAATGAATTTAATTAAATTTAAATACACTCAAAATCTTTTTATAATTCTGAAGTAAGATGTTTATTTCCTCAAAATTAACATATTTTGCACTTGAAAACTTTCTATTTCACCGTCTACAGAAAAATGTTTTTTTTATATTTATTCAGTCGTTTTACATTATCAATACGCCGACCCTGCACGGGATGTATAGCCAGTCAAGGTCGTTAAAAACTTCCATCATGCGTGTCATTGTTGTTACTTTTCGTGACGTGCAAAGTGGAAAAATTTTAAAGAAAATATTTTAGAAAGACGAAGATATGTTTACAAAACTACACTAATGCGCTATGCATGAAAATTTGTCAAAACCAAAGTATTATATATATTCACCTCAGAAACTTACAAAACCTTTGAATAGACTTATTAAGAAGGGATATAATTACGATACTGTTGTCAAGTCATTAAAGATTGCATATTTTGGCGTTAATATTGAGTCACTGATAAGGTCTTTGCATCGGAACTAAACACATTTATTTTAAAAACAGTTGTTGGCATTACACGGGTTATGTTCTTCTCATATATGTTATGACGTTATGATACTAAACCCCTAACGGGAAGGATTGTGCCTGATGTTCATATGATGAAATCATAATCTTTCATTCAGTTTAATTGAAGTCTGGAGCTGGCATGTAGGTTAACTGCTAGTAGTCTGTTGTTATTTATGTATTATTGTCATTTTGTTTATTTTCTTTGGTTACATCTTCTGACATCAGACTCGGACTTCTCTTGAACTGAATTTTAATGTGCGTATTGTTATGCGTTTACTTTTCTGCATTGGTTAGAGGTATAGGGGGAGGGTTGAGATCGCACAAACATGTTTAACCCCGCCGTATTTTTGCGCCTGTCCCAAGTCAGGAGCCTCTGGCCTTTGTTAGTCTTGTATTATTTTAATTTTAGTTTCTTGTGTACAATTTGGAAATTAGTATGGCGTTCATTATCACTGGACTCTTATATATTTGTTTAGGGGCCAGCTGAAGGACGCCTCCGGGTGCGGGAATTTCTCGCTACATTGAAGACCTGTTGGTGACCCTCTGCTGTTGTTTTATATTTGGTCGGGTTGTTGTCTCTTTGACACATTCCCCATTTCCATTCTCAATTTTATTATATACATTCGTATTATGCATGCTTTTTCCATAGAAGTTATGACGACACGATGCATTCTTAATAGCACGAAAACCCATGACACGAGGATATATAATTATTTAATTTCATCCATCTTGTTTATTGATTATTTTTTGGGTTTCTCGGACTTTACCCGATCAGACAATACTCGGAATTCACCTTGAACGCGTTACAATTTTGACAGAAAATCAATAATCAGCTGATTGCATTTTATAGGACTAATTAATAAAGGTGTTGATTGTATTGTCTGACAAAATGATATGGTTAAATGGCGTCCATCAGATGTCATATCAAAGGATTTATTAACCTCATTGCGACGAACGTGTTTAAAACAAACTGTTGAATGTTTATCCTTTATCTTTGATATAGATAATGGATTGGAGAGGGTACTTTAAAAGTCATGTGTTTCAAGCATAGTTTTACGTCTCGCCTTTTTCATTTACGATGTTCCAAAAAAGAAAACTGTCGTTATGAAGAAATATATTCAACAGGTTTTTGAACAACCTCTCAAATAACGGGTAACCCTTCAATGTAATGACTTCTCCTTAAATGAGGGATCAATTTCAAGTGATAACAAAATGTTGTTTTGTTGTAAAAACCACTTGTAGTACAAAAGGGCGCATATTTATATTATTTGAAGAAACTTTTCCCAAAGAACTGTTCATCTATCTGGTATTAATATATGGTAAGAACCTGTCCAAGAACTTCGTAATATTCCTGGACTTTAATATTTCTTCTTTATTATTATAAGTTAGTGGACCCCTCCTTTATAAAAGTTGTTCCAAATAAAATGAATTAGGAGGGGGGTAGAAAGAAGGAAAATTTTAAACGAAAAATGTATTAATGGTACTTGGTGAAAACACAATTAAAAAAAAAAGTGGCAAAAATAGATGGTTTAGGCGAAAGAGGTGGCGAAAACAATAATTGACCCAGGGGTTACCCTGGTTACAGGTTCTCTATACGACTTACTTCCAAAGCTTAATCAGAATAAATCTGCATGTAATTAGTCTGAAAAAAAAATAGAAAAGAAATCCGAAAAACCGCTGTTTTATTTAACCATATGATACAATCATGAAAGTGCATATGAAGACTCATGTCGGTGATTGCAATCGATTGAAAAGGAGTGTATGACTTCTAAATCAGCTGCAAATAGTATATTGACAGGAGTCAGGAGCCTCTGGCCTTTGTTAGTCTTGTATTATTTTAATTTTAGTTTCTTGTGTACAATTTGAAAATTAGTATGGCGTTCATTATCACTGGACTAGTATATATTTGTTTAGGGGCCAGCTGAAGGACGCCTCCGGGTGCGGGAATTTCTCGCTACATTGAAGACCTGTTGGTGACCTTCTGCTGTTGTTTTTTATTTGGTCGGGGTGTTGTCTCTTTGGCACATTCCCCATTTCCATTCTCAATTATATATAACTTAACATTGATAGCAGATACTGAAAGCAAGTTCATAATATTTGAGTATCCATTTATTTAAATGCAGATTTAACAGTTATAAGAATAATCTTGGCTCGACAGGGGAATCCATCTCAGCACGGTTTATAGATTTCATTTATGAAATTTGATCTTTGGTTGTTTCCAAAATTTTACTCATCCCCAAACAATTTCTGGGGATAAACTGTCAAATTTCATACAAACTCATTCCAACACCAATTCAACATCACCACTACTAGGCTTCCTTATGGCCTCCTTATAGGCTTTCTCATTGTCTCATTATAGGCTTCCTTACAACCTCATAAGCATTATAGCCTCTAGGCATGATAGCCTCATAGGCTTCCTGATAGTCTCATGCATTTATTTTGAACCATCGTTCCAATTGGATTGGTGTGATGTCAAGCCAGGGGTCTATACCTTGCCACTTTTCAGTATGCACATAGCTAGGCTCTTGGTTGAGGCATGGAGCAAAACATTAAATTTTTTAGCTGAGTAGGTTCCCCAAGGGCTAAAAAAGTAGCATTTTATTTACTCAGCTCCTGTTTGGATTTATAAATAAAACATACTACAACAAACTTAGTTTCAACATATTCTACTTGCATAAATACATTTTAGGTAAGGCCCATGGGAAACAGACTTATAAAGTATGCGTGAAGAAACAAGTATTTTTTTTTTTGCCATTTCAAACATTTATAGCTATTTTGTCTAAAGTTCTATCTAAGTGACAATCATTCATGCCAAATCTATACCTTATCCCAGAGTTCACTGGTTCTTCCAACCTGTTCAATGTACATGTTCAGGTACAATATGCCCTCTGATTTCAATTTCATATAAAAAAAAAAGTGCCTGAGTAAGACTCTGTGAGGTAGCGCTCAAATGCTTAGCTTCGAACGATTGGTAAGACGTATACAGCACACTTTATTTTTTTTTCTAATGCTTATACGGTAGTGGTTCAAACTGTATCCTGCTACTGTGTCCATTCTCACTAATACTAATTAGCCGCAACATTAATGTGTTAATGAAGTATGTGTATATTTCAAATTAAATTCAAATATTTTGGTGTTTCATGAAATATTTCTTACTTAGTGCATACTAGTATGTATATGTTTCAATAAACATAAGTATCATATTTAAAATGAAATAAGGAGATGTTGTTGAATTGCAAATGATACTATACACCGACGTTGATGTTTAATTCAGGAAACCTATCGTAGAAATAATGAATTTTCAGAGAAACCTGAAAATGTTCATGAAGGGTGCCTTCTTCGTCTACACATTTTCGTAAGTGTCTTTTTACTTCTAAACCCTGACCTCGACAAGAACTTTGAACTTTGCGTTCAGTATTACATTCTTAAAAATATTGCTTTAATGAAGTGTTAGAAAAGTCACAGTGTATGATACTTAAACTGACTAACAATGTCATTGCACAAGCAACGCGTATTTGCTATAAATACTCAAACCGTATTAATCGGATACTGAATTTGCAATAGCATTATTAACCTACTTGTTTTTTTGTTAATGTAATCATCATGTAAATATAAAATGCTATATTCATAACTTTGACTTTTATTGATGAATTATAATTGTGCCACTTATTATATAAAGCTTTTTTTATTTTACCTAACTTGTTTACATAAGACTGTTCTTTCTTAGTCTATTATTATTTGCCCCTTTGAGCAGGATCTGCTTATCCTTCCGGAGCACCTGAGATCACCCCAAGTTTTTGGTTGGGTTCGTGTTGCTAAGTCTTTAGTTTTCTATGTTGTGTCTTGTGTACTATTATTTGTCTGTTTGTCTTTTTATTCTTTAGCCATGACGTTGCCAGTTTATTTTCAATCTATGAGTTTGTCTGTCCCTCTGGTATCTTTCGCCCCTCTTTGACAATCTAAATTGCATTCATGCATTTTGTCAAAATACTGACCAATTCCGTGGTAGCTGTTTTTTTATCAAATACTTTTTGTTCTGTTTTGGGTAACAGATTACGAGTTAATATGCTCGATATTTACTTCATCGACATAAAATAATGATGCCAATATCCCACTTAAGGTAACCAAAATACACTATTAAACCGTTGCTTAGCACTATTGTGATTGCTAATTTTTTTATTAGCATGATATACTGCAGATTGTATCGTTACGTCGAAGGTACCAATTTTGGCTTTTAACTTGACGAGAGAAGATTATGTAAAATGGACTTACTTTCATTTCTTACTGCTAGTTAGTTTTGCATGTATAAACCATACTTAGCTGATTTTACTTTAAGTTGTACAATAAAAGAACAAAGGTATTTTATAGTTAAATTTAATTTAATCTTTTTTTGGCTGTAGCTAAGCAACTTTTGGGTTGCTATGGTCGATATGAACTTTTTAAAAACAATGATGACAAGGACATCATAAAACGAAAGAAAAATCATTTACGGTAGCTACATCGTCAAACATGCTGGCTATATTTATACCTCATATCATGGCAGAAATTACAAATTTTTAAACCCTTGCTAGTTAAAATTTTTGTTGCTTGGTTGTTGCTAAGCATTTATAAAACTGAAATTGAAGTGACTATTTTGAATCATTCTTATTTGTAACGAGAAAGCGATGCATTAGTGATAATTTAGCTATTTAATTAAGCCGTTGCTAGACAACCTTCCTTTCACCGGAACACAAACAAATCTTAGTTTTGAATACTTTATATACAAAGGCTATCACTTATCTATATATAAACTTATTCGGGAAGGGGGCCAAACACACCCCTTATCATAACTTGTCCCTAAATAATACCTTTATTTTACAAGATTTTAAAGTAAAAATCTAAAAAAGGTAGAACATTTACTGTCGTGCATGTTATACTTTTAAAACAAAACTATTTGCTGAGAAGTTTTTTGAATGACTCTTGACATCAGTCAAATAACATCTTGGAAGTTTCGAAAAGATTAACTTAACAAAATGGATTGCATAATGAAGTTATAATTTATAATTGATACGATATTCCCGTGCTTGCATTTCCTACCATGATTTTTTGATAGAGGGTTGCTGCTCACAAGGAAGCTATTAAACCAAGAGTTCCAAATGGTGAAGTTGAAATCATCCCTTCTTAAATTTTACGGACGCCACCACGAGTTGGTTGACCGTTATAGAATAACCGTTTCACAAATGATATCGGATATGTTCCTTACGACGTAACTACTATCCCCTTCCCTTTCATGAATGTGACCTACCGAATTAGACTATTTACCGGATTTGTTATCACATAAGCAACACGACGGGTGCTGCATGTGGAGCAGGGTCTGCTTACCCTTCCGGAGCACCTGAGATGACCCCTAGTTTTTTGGTGGGATTCGTGTTGTTTATTCTTTAGTTTTCTATGTTGTGTCGTGTGTGCTGTTGTTTGTTTGTCTTTTTCATTTTAAGCCATTGCGTTGTGAGTTTGTTTTAGATTAATGAGTTTGACTGTCCCCTTGGTATCTTTCGTCCCTCTTTTATAGTGATTACCTATACCTTAGGTTAACATGATTAGCATACTTAACTGTAATTCTCATATTAGCATTGGGAAAGAATACCAAAAAGTGCAAAGATTTCATTATTCTTAAATATGTTCTACTATTCAAAATTGTACAGATGTTTAGCACTAAATCGATAATGGTATTCCGCATTAGCAAGGTTTGATTTCAATGATGATACGAATTACTACATTTTCAGTAAAGTTTCGTGTCTAACACTGATACAGGGTGACATCACTACTGACACAATCATCATAAGATATATGATCAATTGAATAACATAAGTCTTAACGTCCCTATTTTTTATTTCTTTAAAGTGTCACACGTACGTAACATGTTATACCAAATCAATTGACACAAAATTAAAAACTTTCAAAAATAACTTTTTTGAAATAATGGATCTTAAAATCTTAAAATATAACATATTCAATGTCTGCTGTACAAACTTTAAAGAAAATGTGGTTATCAAACAGGCTTACTGCATAAACAAAATTGAATTCAAATACATATGGTCGAATTTACAACAGCTTTATAGAAATCAATATTGGCACATCTTAATTTGGATCGTCTGACCTCATTAGTTTCGCACTGGATAAAATCAGTATTTTATCGTTGTATAACTACATTCGTTTATACTTAATTAAATTGACTTTATTGTTTTTAGTATCCGAAAAAACGAAATAGAACAACGCTTCGTGGAAAAAGTCCAAAGTATAATGTTTTTGGTTGTTCTGAAAATATTTATATCAACTGAAGGTATATAAACCCCCAGAATGAGTATGGGTAATCCCTTTCAAAATCATATGTACAGTTTGTGCTCATTGTAGTGTTGTTGCTGGCCAAGGTTAGTAGAAAATTGAACTCTTACAAAATGTTTAATCCCGCCACTATATGCATGTATCATTCAAAGCTATATAATTGTAATCTGGTGGTTTTCGATGGTTGGTTGAAACATATTGGTTTGTATTAACATTTTTTATTGATCAAAAGAACAAAAAATTAAACACAAGTATTCAACTTAGTCATGTTTCCCAAACGTCTGTCGTTTGTTATTGTCTTTACATTGGATTGTTTGGTTTAAGTGTGTAATACTGATACGGTAGTTGGTTTTCAATATCGTAATGTTTAACATGTTGTTGTATGGGGATTGTTTGAGCTTACAAATTGTGGAAATAGTACGACAATCTTTCTTTTTATCTTTCGTTTTTGGACTATAGATGGTATGTCATTGGTAATTTTACATGCACCACATCACCCTGTCTTTATTTTGAATTTAACGGAGTTATTTTTGGACAGTTGACAATTATATGCTATTTCAAAGAATGGTCACAATAGCGGTAACTCAAAGTATCATTAACTGCCGATTTCAGGAAACCCTGGGATACCATTCTATCTAATCGTTCAACAATGACTAACATCATTATAATGCACACTCAACACTGTTTCATATTGGTAAATATAGCTACTGGTTTTTTTTCTGTTTTTCTTTTAAATTATTCATGAAAAAGCAATTGTTTTTGGTATTACGTACTATAACAGTCAGTTTCAATATTACTAAGAGCAGCAATCCAGATCGGAAGCCATATACAAGATAAAATATTTCTTAATAAGCCTTTTTTTGTATCTGAACTTCTTATAACCTTTCTAAAACAACAATATCAAACAGATTTCTAATGATATTATGAGGTTTGGAAGTGAATTGGAAGTGAATGGGTAAACATTTAACCCGCATTTGTAAAGTTTCGGTTATTTGTGGTGCACATTTTAAAATGGTATTTAAAAACTTTATCCCAATTAATTGAAATATTTCAAAGTCTAAATTCAAAAGAAAGTATATAATTGATGATGGGAGATATTAAATAGAGAGAATCAAAGAACTATCTATTAAAATAAGTTCCTCTGTGAACAACGACAAAAAATGTAAACCAAGGCACTAATCAGAAAATGTTATATCAATATTTTGGAGTCATGAATCACAGAACGGTTTAACTAATCAAAGTAAAGTAACAAAAATACCAAACTCCGAGGAAAATTCAAAACGGAAAGTCTCTAATCAAATGGCAAAATCAAAAGCTCAAACACATTAAAAGAACTGTCATAGTCCTGACTTGGTACAGGCATTTGCTTACGTAGAAAATAGTGGCTTAAACCAACTATCAGATGCTATTAATTAAAATCTAACAACAAATAAAGTTTGATACGTATTTGGTTCTGTGTTAACATGTATTATGTTTTGAAATGCACTCATTGTTAAAATACAAAGTCGCATGAACCTATGTTCATACCAAATTTAAATGTAAAACTATAAGATGTATAATGAACAGGGTAATGAATGACGTAATTTCCCCGATCATTTGCCAATCAACAGCCACAAAGGTGTTGCCCTATAGAGTTCCGGTAACGTGGACTTCTAATAAAAGATGTTCTAATTTATAGCACCATATTGATAATGCTATCCCTTTTTTGCAAGGTTTGCTCTATAATACAATGAATAGCATGATCGTTAAAGAGATTCATGTCCAGAATTCAATTGTTGTGCAGGTACCCTAGGCAGAATTTTTCGTAATATATGGATATTAGTTAATACATGTTTTATAACAAGAAGTCCAGTTGATTATCATGAGATAGGGCAAAATACAAGAAGTCCGAATTCAGATGACATTAAGCAGCCTTATCAATTTATTAGCAGAAATATAAATGGTAGAAATAACAAAAAGACCGAACTCCTAGGAAAATTCAAAACGAAAAGTCCCTTATCAAACGGAAAAATCAACAGCTCAAACACATCAAACGTGGATTTAAACAGTTTCATTTTTCTTTTATTTCTAAAAAATTGTACACTTTACCTGTAATACCAAATTAAATTGACACACATTTATCATGTTTTTAAATCTAAGTAGGAAAATTCCAAATGTTTTTAAGAAGAAAACTAAACCATTGCAAGAGAAAAATAGCAACACACGAAGTTAAACGTTCACTCCTTAGGAAATCAACAGAAACAAAATCATCGTTACGTTTTGTTATCTTCATCAATCCTGACACATCACCAAATACAAAACCATCAGTACATGTTGATTGTATAACCCGAAGACATCACCAAATACAAAACAAACCATCGGTACATATTACTACTCTTGCCGTAAGACATCACTAAATACATAACCATCGGTACTCGTTAATTTTATAACCCAAAGACATCACCAAATACCAAACCATCGGTACATGTTAATTGTATAACCCAAAGACATCACCAAATACAAAACCATCGGTACATGTAATTTGTATAACCATAAGACATCACCAAATACAAAATCATCGGTACATGTTAATTGAATAACCCTAAGACATCACCAACTACAAAATCATCGGTACATGTTAATTGTATAACTCTAACACATCACCAAATACAAAAGCATCGGTAAATGTTACTTCTTTTACCCTAAGACATTGCTAAATGCAAAACCATCGGTACATGTTAATTGTATAACCTTAATACGTCACCAAATACAAAACCATCGGTACATGTTTATTGTACAACCCAAAGACATCGCCAAATACAAAACCATCAGTACATTTAATTAACTTATCATAGGACTTAACCGATGGTACAAGTTGATGACATCAAGATATTATGGCAAATGGGAATTTTACCGGTTGGAACAACACAAACATTAAAAAAAACAAATTAACAACAAAGTACATCACTCACAAGTAAGACAAGGATCTTAATCAAACTGATCTCTGGAAATTTGTGTTGAATCTTTGAATACGTTAAAGCATCGTTGAGTCAAAATTTATAAGCTAGAAATACTGTTGAAAAATATTCTTCCTTCTCGCTAAGCGAACAGGTACAACTTTTCCAAATTACCTTTTTAGGGTTACAAATGAACAATTTCATTTTTGTTTATAATACTTCTGATGTCGATAGCAATCAGTATTGTATTGCAATACATAGACATTGTTGACAGTATGTTATATTTAGGAATTTTTGGTTCCCAATGCCCTTCAACTTCCTACTCTGCTTTGCCTTTTTTTTTAGCTTTTGTTATTCGAGTGGCACTAATGATTAGATATAGGAAGATGTGGTGTGAGTGCCTATGAGGCAACTCTCCATCCAAATAACAATAAATAAAAGTAAACCATTATAGGTCAATGTACGGCCTTCAACACGGAGCCTTGGCTCACACCGAACAACAAGCTATAAAGGGCCCCAACATTATTAGTGTAAAACCATTCAAACGGGAAATCCAACGGTCTAATCTATATACAAAATGAGTCTTTTTTTAGACAAACGCGAGTCGGGCGTAGAAAAGTTCAATCTTGGTGTCTATGTTGTGTTTACATGACACAGTGATTCGAGTTTATATTTCTAAAACTAGAACAAAATAAACAAAAATTCCAAAGCCTTGGAATTTATCATGAATTACTAACCGACGATAGATAATGTTATTCTTCTTAAGAATGGAGGTGTCTGAGTTTGTTACTATTTTAGTCATCTCCGCTCTAGCAAACTAACGTGTCATCAAACAATACAGGCAACCACCATTAACAAAATTTAGGTGATGTGAAGCTGTCTTTTTAATTAGAAATTTACTAGTTTTTCATTATTTTTTATATAGAAATGGCACACCTTAAACCTAATACTTAATTAAAGTAGACCAAAATGTGTCACAAATCTTTCTGAATGATAAAAAAATAATATTAAAAAATAAAATAAGCAGAAACAGAAGGATATTGTAATAGAATAAATCGTTTCAGAAGACAAGTCAAAGCAACAAAAAGACAGAGGAATCAAACGTTAGACTTTTCATTCCAACAGAACTAACGGAAAATGGGGATCTAGCAGTCAAAATTGTGTACACATACATCATAAGTATATAAATCTGATAAAGACACATAAAAGTAGCTGGTAAACGTATCCTGATATCCATTTATCACCAATCGTGCTAATTCAGATTCAATAAATATCCCACTATAAATAAAAGTTAACAATCGGTAATAAAACAGATACGACGAATATTCGATTGTATATTCTAGTTTATAAGATCTAAGATTGCGAAAAACATGTCGCATGGAAGTTTAGACACAGATATGTCGTGGTAGTCATTCAATTCATGATGTTGGACATAACACTTATGAGTGTTGATTGCTGTTACGGTTAACTTTATTCGAGCAGATGCTGTGTAAAGCCTTTGAATGGATATGCATATAGTGCGGTTAATAAATAGCTGTTGAGTGTCATAATTAAAACACTTTTAATGAAATTTACTGCTTCAGCACATTTTTTAAATTTAAAAATACAAAATAATTTACGTTGTACGAGAGGGTCCACTGTGAACTTCGCACCAAGTTAACGTAACACTAATTTATAACCTTTGTCGAACAGTTGCAATTATCTTTTTCAAAGCAATTAAATAATCTGCACTCAAGCAATATCTTCACAAAATATAAGTAACATGAAAAAAGCAATAACAGAAAATGTGTGATAACATGCAATAATAGCAATTTTGTCTTGGAGGATTCAAATAAGTTACAAGTATTTAAGAGTAGTCAAGTGTTCAAAAGATTTTCCATATAGCCTGGTAATCTGATTGTTTGGAGAAGACCTTACTAAGTTGAAAAACTTGTGTCTAATCCATTTGTCTCTATTTGGAACAATGAAATATGTTTAAACTAATCTGATTGTTCTGCAAGTACCTGAAAATGGCATTAAATGAAATATTTAATCAGTAAATTTATTTAATGAAAATCATGAACAACTTATGATGGCGTATGTAAAGCTGTTTGAAAACCGGTCTAAGTATTGCATACATACAATTTCCAATGTTAAGCTAAATGATGTAAGTTTAATTAATTATTTCAAGGTCTGCTCTAAAAATTGAAAACTTAGATCGTTTTATAGCATTTTGAATGATGATTTATAGAAAGCAATAATGGATTAAAAAGTTTATTTTCCGGACTAGTTAAGCAATACGTAACAACAGATTTCCGTAATTGGTATCATATTAAATTTATAATTGAAAAAAAATCCATTTTATTTTAATTAACTTCAAGACTATGTCACAGTAAGAATGGAATGTCGTTGTCATTCGTTCTTCTTAATAACTCTGTTTGAACAGTGGTTGTGTAAGTAGCATACTTTTGACGACACGGTTTTATATCGCAGGATTGATTTGTCAATTTCTAAAATAACCTCTTCTGTTCCATCAAGATTATCATATACAATTTGCTTATAACAAGTTTTGAGTATATATCTCCCAGTTGATACGATATTCCAGGCCTTGTATTTCCGATCATGATTTCCTTGATAGAGGGTTGCTGCTCACAAGAAAGCAATTAAACTAAAAGTTCCAAGTGTTGAAGTTGAAATCATTCCTTTGCAAGTTTTACTGACGCCATAACGAGTTGGTTGACTGTTATGGAATATCCATTTCACAGATGAAAACGGATATGTTCCTGATGTCGTTACTGCAATCCCGTACCCTTTTCCCGAATGTGTCATACCGAATTATACATATTACCGGGTTTGTACTAACATGAGCAACATGACATCTGCTTACCCTTCCAAAACACCTGAGACCACCCTCATGTTGTGGTTGTGCTCGTGTTGCTCAATCTTTAGTTTTTTTTATGTTGTGTGCACTTTTATTTATCTGTTGGTCTTTTTTTCTTTTTTAGTCATGGCGTAGTCAGTTTATTTTCGACTTATGAAATATATTTTTTTTGTGATGTACAGCTACATCTATTTGTTTAAAGGTTAAACATTACATTTTGTGTTTATTGAAATTTATATAGCCGTAATAGAGTTATCGCGTGGTTTAGTTTTTAGGTAATAAATATTAAACATTATCTTTGTAACCGTTCAAAAATGCAATTTGTTAGTTGCTTTAAAATAATTTCATTACATTATAATGTAAATCCTCTTTCAGAAGTTTTCGTCCAATGTTTCAGTTATTATAATGTGAACTATATGTTGTATAGTAAAATATTGATCACTTTATTACTCTTCGCAATTCGATAATAATGCGTGTCTAATCTACACCAGTGAACTACCTCGTAAAAAATAAATATATAGAAAAACCACTTCGTTGAGAAAATTTAGAGTAAATTGAATTATCTGTTCAGGTCATTTACACTATTCCTTGATTATATATGTTTACATATTCTACACCTTAAAAGTTTCACAAACTTAAACAAACATATAACTTAAACATTTAAAAGCAAAATTGAGGAGTGTACTTTACAAAATTTTAACTTTTTAGATTACTTTTTCAAAGTTATTGAACAGTTATCAAGAATTTTATAGAATGTGAGATATAATGCAACAATGCACCTGCAACACAAACTGTCCCCGGTTAATGCGTTTGAGCTTTTGATTTTACCATTTAATAAGGGACTTTCCGATTTTCAAAACTCGTTCTATCAAATAATTATGAAAATTATTGCTCATAAAGAATGCTTGTGTTGATTTTCTATAACAGATCGTTACTGTTGTGTCTACAAAAACACATTAAGTTAAGGTGCATACATTGAAAATATTTAAAAAACACAAAACTACCAACAGTTATCCAGTCTCACCAATCCGACGTGCCCTTGCGAACCCAACTGGTTTTGATCAAATAAACACACTCTTTCCGCGAGGTCAGAGCCGTGCTGATTGACCACATGTGTGTTTAACATGTGCCGTTGAATGGATTTTTCTTGTGTGGCTTACCATGGTTCAGTTGTCAGTATAGACACTATGTTTTACGATCTTTCTGTGAATTGTATGCAATCAATTAGAAAGTTTGTCAATGGCGATCGACTATGAATGAAGCAATTATAAAATTATAACAATGCTCCTCACAAAATTGGATATAGAAGTTCTTAATGAAGAAGTCGAAGCAAAACTGACCAAAACATGTACAAAAAGTAACGCTTGACCTACACGACCCACCACCCTAACCCTTAATGAGAAAAGAAAACAATGTTGTATGGGAATTGATCAACAAAACATTTCCAACATCTGACACCCATCATGTAACTTTTCAAAATCACGGATAAGTCAAATTAATCAATAAATCGCCAGATACAAAACGATGGGTATACGTTAAACGTTCACTCCTTAGGATATCAACAGATACAAAATCATCGGTACATATTATTATCTTTATCAACCTTAAGACAGCACAAAATACAAAAACATCGGAATTAGTTAGTATCTTCATCAACCCTAAGACATTACCAAATACAAAACCATTTGTACATGTTAATTGTATAACACAAAAACATCCCAACATACAAAACCATCGGAACTAGTAAGTGTCTTCATCAACCCTAAGACATCATCAAATACAAAACCATTGGTACATGTTAATTGTATAACACAAAAACATCACCAAATACAAAACCATTGGTACATGTTAATTGTATAATACAAAAAAAAACATCACCAAATACAAAACCATCGGAACTAGTTAGTATCTTCATCAGCCCTAAGACATCACCAAATACAAAACCATTGGTACATGTTAATTGTATAACACAAAAACATCACCAAATACAAAACCATTGGAACATGTTAACTGTATAACCCAAAGACATCACCAAATACAAAACCATCGGTGCATGTTAATGAATAACCCAAGATATCACCAAATAAAAAGCCGTCAGAACATGTAAATTGTATAGCCCGAGGACATCACCAAATTCAAAACCATCGGTACATATTCATTGTATTACCCAAAGACATCATCAAATACAAAGCCGTCAGAACATGTTAGTTGTATAGCCCAAAAACATGATCAAATACAAATCCATCGCTACATGTTAATTGTATAACCGAAAGACATCAGCAAATACAAAATCATCGGTACATGTTAATGTTGAACCCACAGACATCATTAAATACAAAGCCATCGGTACATGTTAACTGCATAGCCCAAAGACATCGCCAAATACAAAACCATCGGCACATGTTAATTATATAACACAAAGACATCACCAAATACAACACCATCGGCACATGTTAATTATATAACACAAAGACATCATCAAATACAAAACCATCGGTAGATGATAATTGTATAGCCCAAAGACATCATCAAATACATATATAGCCACGGGTATATGTAAATGGTATAAAGTAAGGACATCATCAAATACAAAACCATCGATACATATTAATTTTATAACGTTCCTCACAAAATTGGAAATAGAATTTCTAAATGAATAAGTCGAAGCAAAACTGACCAAAGCATGTACAAAAAGTAACGCTTGAGCTATACGACCCACCACCCTAACCCTTAAGGAGAAAAGAAAACAATGTTTTATGGGAATTGATCAACAAAACATTTCCAACATCAGACAACCGTCAAGTAACTTTTCAAAATCACGGTTAAGTCAACTTAATCAATAAATCGCCAGATACTGAACGATGGATATACGTCAAACGTTCACTCCATAGGATATCAACAGATACAAAATCATCGGTACATCGTATTATCTTTATCAACCCTAAAACATCACAAAATACAATAACATCGGAATTAGTAAGTATCTTCATCAACCCTAAAACATCACCAAATACAAAACCATCGGTGCATGTTAATTGAATAACCCAAGATATCACCAAATAAAAAACCGTTAGAACATGTTAATTGTATAGCCTAAAGACATCACTAAATACAAAAACATCGGTACATATTAATTGTATAGCCCAAGGACATCACCAAATACAAAACCATCGGTACATGTTAATTGTATAACCCAAAGACATCATCAAATACAAAGCCGTCAGAACATGTTAATTGTAAAGCCCAAAGACATAATCAAATAGAAATCCATCGGTACACGTTAATTGTATAACCCAACGAGACATCAGCAAATACAAAATCATCGGTACATGTTAATTGTATATCCCAAAGACATCACCAAATACAAAATCATCGGTACATGTTAATTGTATAACCCAGAGACATCATCAAATACAAAACCATCGGTACATGTTAATTGTATAACCCAAATACATCATCAAATACAAAATCATCGGTACATGTTAATTTTTAATCCACAGACATCATCAAATACAAAGCCATCGGTACATGTTAATTGTTTAGCCCAAAGACATCACCAAACACAAAATCATCGGTACATGTTAACTGTGTGGCCCAAAGACATCACAGATACAAAACCATCGGTACATGTTAATTGTATAGCTCAAAAACATCATCAAATACAAAATCATCGGTACATGTTAATGTTAAACCCACAGACATCATCAAATACAAAGCCATCGGTACATGTTAACTGTATAGCCCAAAGACATCACTAAATACAAAACCATCGGCACATGTTAATTATATAACACAAAGACATCATCAAATACAAAACCATCGGTAGATGTTAATTGTATAGCCCAAAGACATCATCAAATACATAGCCATGGGTATATGTTAATTGTATAACCTAAGGACAACACCAGAGACATGTTTACTGATGAACCAAATAACGAATTTGAACACGCAATACAATAGTATGTATTTTCTAAAAGATGCAGGGTAACCTCTTCATTGACAATAATAATATGACCTTAAGCTCTCTTATCGATTCAATTACCTCAATTTAAATGACCTTTTCTTATTTCTTGCAATTGAACCTGGTATATTTTAAACGCAATAGTAAATAAATTAAATCGATATTTAACCACCTTTAGGAAAATTGCAAACAAGTAATAAAAACGCTATATATAAATATTGCTTTAAAAAAAACTTGTTTTACTTTTTTTTAAATGAATCAAGTTACCTACAGTTTTGTAAGAGCCGTCAAACCTTTAAATATATGTATGTCCAGCGTTGTAATTCAACTCCTGTGCAGGTACCACAAGCAGAATTTAATCGTAATATATGAATATGAGTTGATACATGTCTAAATCATGAGATCCAGTTGATTACCTTAAGATAGCACAAAATACACGGAAGTCCGAATTTAGATGACATTGAGCAGTCTAATCAATTTATTAACATAAATATAAATAGTAAAATAACAAAAATATCAAACTCCTAGGAAAATTCAAAACGGAAAGTCCCTTATCAAACGGCACAATCAAAAGCTCATATATGACAGACGTCGATCTAAACGTTCTTATTTTCGATTTCTGGAAAATTGTACCTTTACATGTAATGCCAGATTAAAATGACGTACATTTATAAATATCATTAGGAAAATCTCAAAGTGTTTTTAAGTAGAAAAAAATAAATCATTGCGAAAGCAAACTAGCAACACATCAAGGAAATTTATTTTTGCAGAATCATGCATCTGTCAAATCTCGAAAGAATTGTTTTGTAATTTCATTGATGTACAAATAAATGTAACCATTGAAGGAGGAAATCAGCAACTTAGAAAGGCATTTTTTTTTCAGAATCAAGTTTCTTATAATGTTGTGAGAGCCGTCAAACCTCGAAAGAGATTTACTTCTAGTGTTGTGATTCGATTTTTTTCATATCTTCTTCGGTGCAATATCTTGTTTATAGCAGATACAGGGTAACATCATCACCGAGAACATTTCATGTCAAGTTTAGCCATCTTATCTATCCAATATCATATACTTAATTTCCTTATCATTGAATTCTTGAAAATAGTACATATTAATGTAATACAAATTCAGTTACAATTACAGACATTTATAACAAGGGGAATGTGTCAAAGCGAACACAACTTGACCAGCAGAAAACAGCCGAAGGCCACAAATGAGTCTTTAATGTAGCGAGAAACTCCCGCACCCTGAGGCATCCTTTAGCTGGCCCCTAAACAAATATGTATACTAGTTCAGTGATAATGGACGTCATACTAAACTCCAAATTATACACAAGAAACTAAAATTAAAAATCATACAAGACTAACAAAGGCCAGAGGCTCCTAAATTGGGACAGGCGCTAAATTGCGGCGGGTTTAAACATTTTTTTGAGATATCAATCAACCCTCCCCCTATACCACTAATACGCAAAGTAAAACTCAGTTTAAGAGAAGTCAGAGTCCGATGTCAGAATATGAAACAAAAGAAAATAAACAAAATGACAATAATACATAAATAACAACAGACTCCTAGCAGTTACTGACATGCCAGCCTCAGACCTAAACTGATTGAAAGATTATGACTTCATAATATGAATAACAGGCACAATCCCTCCTGTTAGGGGTTTATTATTATAGTATCATGAAATATATGAGAAGAACATAACCCGTGTCATGTTAACAACTGGTTTCAGAATAAATGTGTTTAATTCCGATGTAAAGACCCTATATGTGAATTAATATTAAAGCCAAAAAATGAAATCGTTAATGACCTGACAACTGTATCGTAACTATATATCCCTTGTTAATAAGTCTGTTTAAAGGTTTAGTTAGCTTTTGAGGTGAATACTGACGTTTTTGTGCTGTGTAAATAATATTATCATAAAATATTGGATGTGAAATACCTGAACCTATAAGATGTCTGCATGTTGAGTTATATTTACGAATTTTTTCCTTATACCGATGATAAAATTTAGTAAATGTTTGACTAGTTTGTGATATCGAAAACCCTGGTGTAATATTTTCAGTAATAAATAAATTCTCTCGCTAAAATCAAATACGTTGTTACAATTTTTCAGAATACACGACCGAATCAATCGTACAAGTTGAGATATATAAACACCATAAGATGGTGGCAAGGGAACGTCGATATCTAAAAATGGATAATTAACGATAGGAAATGAAAAATCATCTCTGTTATCATAATTTTGTTTGTATTAAGCTTCCCGTTAATAATATACATATCGAGGAAAGGTCAGTGGTCATTTTTAGTATTAGCTTTATTTAAAGTAATTTCAACAGGATAAATTTCTTAATATACATACTGAAGTTGTCATTATTGGGAGCCAATATATCATACAAATATCTAAAAGTATTGTTAAATTTTTTGTATCAAATGTTGTTTCGATGGGTCTTTGCTGATTTTAGTCATCAATTGTAACTCATAACAATACAAAAACAGGTCCGCAATAAATAGTGCACAGTTAGTCCCCATTTCCAATTGGTCTATTTTAAACGTTATAGCACATCAATTTAGTTATTGCAAACAATGATAAAACACTAACTATAAATATTGTTTTCACAAACACCTATTTTTACTTAGAAAACAAATGAAATGTATTAATGCAGAGAGGGATATTATGCAACACGAAACCGGAAATATATTGGGACTGTTGTAATTTATAATCATATATGTATACGTATGTATGCATATTACATTGGCATATTCATCAATGCAAACAGGTTACTGTTTTCAATAATGGGCGAACGGAAATGTTCCATATCTGTTTGAAAACTGGTTGATTAGTACATACTTAATGACAGGTTTTTATGATATAATCAAGAGATATTATTCATCTATGGCTAACATTATTATCATAAGAAATAGACATTTTCAATCTCTAGACTAAAATCTATAAAAAGCAAGGTTGTTCTCAGACAATTTCAATAATAATTAAAAACCAATTGTTCAGAGAACAATTGAAGGTCTTTCCACCAGTAAATATCTATTTTGATATTAAAATATTAAAAATCAGTCTAAAATGTCAGTTCCTATGGCTTTATGATGTATAGATATGAATTTTAAGCAAAGGTCATAATCTAGAACGTCAAATTTACCTCTGACCTTGACCTCAATTTCAAGGTCACAAACTGAGGATCTCAAATCAAAAGACCCTAGGTCTCTAATATGTATGGTAAATAAGTTATATCACTTTACGCATAATTTTAGATATGATAGGGGCTAAAACTCCTGTTTATTGACTACGCACCCTTTCAACCAAAATTATTAAGTAACGACATGTGGCAACTAACAATTTAGTAAAAATAATTTGTTGATATCTTATAAGGTTAATGAAAATTAGTGAAAATAAGCCAAAATCAAAAATTTTGAATATGACCTTGACCTTTGACCTTGACTAATTTTCATTGTTTTGGACCAAGGATCTCAAATCAAAAGACCCTAGGTCTCTAATATGTATGGTTAATAAGTTATATCACTTTACGCATAATTTTAGATGTGATAGGGGCTAAAACTCCCATTTATTGTCTACGCACCCTTTCAACCAAAATTATTATGTTACGACATGTCGCAACTAACAATTTAGTAAAAATAATTTGTCGATATCTTATAAGGTTAATGAAAATGAGTGAAAATAAGCCAAAATCAAAATTAAGAATATGACCTTGACCTTTGACCTTGACCTAATTTTCATTTTTTTGGACCAAGGATCTCAAATCAAAAGACCCTAGATCTCTATCACTTATGGTTTTCCAGTTTAAAATACATTTCAAAATTTCAAATACAAAAGGGGAACTAACTCTCATATGGAATCTCTATACGGCTTCGGTCAAAATAAAACAGAACATCCTGAGGATATAACGAGCAATTTGGTAAAATAAGTTTGTCGTAATCTTTTACGGTTGCGAAGGAGAAGTGGCCACAAGAAAAACAGTGTTCGGGGAGATAACTCTTATATGAGAAAGTATTCAGTTAAGCAGAGTTGGTTTCAAAAGCGTATTAACTGTTCGATATCATATTCCAAATATCAAAGCGACATCTTGCGAAACAAAAAAAACAGCGAAGGAAAAAAATTAGGCGGAAGAAAAAAAAATAATAATCAGAAGAAATCCAATAGGTCTTTCCACGGAAAAGTGGAAAGACCTAATTAATTTGAATACAAAAAAAATAATATCTTTATGACCATATTTTACAACAGATTTAACAGGTTTTAAATACAAAATATACTAATGTTCAAGGAATCTTTAATGTCTGTTCTTACACCTATTCAAATCTATTTCGTTCTCATACAACTGTATCACTTTATCAATGTCCAATATAAATACAAAAAATTATTTTTTTAGTGACAATATGTTTGCTACAGCTCGGTCAACACCTTGATTAGGGAACTTCTATCGGTAAAGATTTATATTCTCATTTCATCATGTCTATGTGATGCCGTTAAAATAGATAGAGATACATTTAAGCATACCACAAGTTTGCAAAGGATGCTGGTTAAAAATGACATTCACATTTTTTTAATTTAGTTAACTAATTTTGCCGTTGTAACTTCATTAAATCCATAAAGCATATATTATATTTTGCACAATGGCTTTTTTAAATAAGTTTTTTTTAAAGAATATCGGTCTAAAAATGTTTGTTTCTTTTTCATTCATGATTATCTAAGGACACCTATCCCTAAATGGGTACCGTTAAACAGCAATATTTGAACAATTCAGTTTCCGTTTTACAATTATTTGCCAACTTGATCACTATCAGTAATGGTATCGCAATATATCGATATGTGCTGATACATGTTGTATATTAACACGATATCGAGTTAATTACAAAATGATAGCACAAAATACAAAAAAGTCAGAATAGAGGAACAGAAAGTGTCCTTATCAATTCGATAACCTAAATGTAAACGTTATTGTCTTTTATTTCTGAAACATTGCACAAAATGAAATTATAACGAAATGGGTATATTTCTAGGAATATTGCAAGGCGTTTCCAAAAAAATCGAAACTAAAAATGACCTTGGATATTTAATAGCTTCATATAAGTTTTATTTTAGTTGTAGGTCAAATCAGGAGAAGTCAAATTCCAATAGTCCAGAGCTGAAATATTTAATTGTTTTGAAAAGGTATTATTTTAACCAATGATAAGAAAATGTATATTACCAGATTGATAATATTATTCCTCTTTAGAAATGTATTTTCTCAAATTGATACACTTAACTCATAATATCAAATTAGATTGATACCATATATACTACTTTGTAACAAACATTTCAAAAAGATGTTAACTCCAAAAACAAATAATTGTATAAGACAAAAACAATAAAGAGAGATGTGTGGTATAATTGGACAGAAAGGAAAGGGGATCAAAGTTATTACAACTATTAGTGAGCCGTTAAACCTCGTTATAAACTTACATATAGAGTGGTACATTTATTAGAAGACAAGTCCCTGTAAATTACATTTTGAGACATATTCATGCATTACATTCTTCATGTACTAAAAAAAAGAAGACAACTGGAAGTGAACATGGTGAAGGAGTGCTGCTTGTAAACTAGTTAAAATATTGCATAATTTTTAAAATTGAGAAAGGAAATGGTGAATATGTCAAAGCGACAACCACCCGACCATAGAGCAAACAACAGCCGAAGGCAACCAATGGGTCTTCAATGTAGCGAGAATTCCCGCACCCGTAGGTGTCCTTCAGCTGGCCCCTAAAATATGCATAATAGTACAGTGATAATGGACGTCATACTAAACTCCGAATTATACACAAGAAACTAAAATTTAAAATCATACAAGACTAACAAAGGCCAGAGGCTCCTGACTTGGGACAGGCACAACATTGCGGCGGGGTTAAACATGTTTATGAGATCTCAACCCTCCCCCTATACCTCTAGCCAATGTAGAAAAGTAAAACAATAACAATACGCACATTAAAATTCAGTTCAAGAGAAGTCCGAGTCTGATGTCAAAAGATGTAACAAAAGAAAATAAATAAAATGACAATAATACATAAATAACAACAGACTACTAGCAGTTAACTGACATGCCAGCTCCAGACCTCAATTAAACTGATTGAAAGATTATGTCTTCATCATATGAATATCAGGTACAATCCCTCCCGTTAGGGGTTTAGTATCATACTATCATAAAATATATGAGAAGAACATAACCCGTGTCATGCCAACAACTGTTTTTTTAGAAATAAATGTGTTTAGTTCCGATGCAAAGACCCTATCAGTGAATCAATGTTAAAGCCAAAATATGCAATCTTTAATGACCTGACAACAGTATCGTAACTATATCCCCTTTTAATAAGTCTATTTAAAGGTTTTGTTAGTTTCTGAGGAGAATACTGACATTTTTGTGCTTTATAAAGAATATTTCCATAAAATTTTGGATGTGAAATACCTGAACGTATAAGATGTCTGCATGTTGAGTTATATTTACGAATTATTTCCTTATACCGGTGATAAAATTTAGTAAATGTTTTGACCAGTTTGTGATATCGAAAACCCTGGTGTAATAATTTTTCAGTAATACATAAATTTCTCTCGCTAAAATCTAATACATTGTTACATACACGAGCGAATCGTACAAGTTGAGATATATAAACACCATAAGATGGTGACAAGGGAACGTCATCATCTAAAAATGGATAATTAACAATAGGAAATGAAAAATCATCTCTTTTATCATAATTTTTTGTATTAAGCTTCCCGTTTATGATATAGATATCAAGATCGAGGAAAGGGCAGTGGTCATTGTTATCATTAGCTTAATTTAAAGTAAGTTCTACAGGATAAATTTCTTTAGTATACATACTGAAGTCGTCATTATTTAGAGCCAATATATCATCCAAATATCTAAAAGTATTGTTCAATTTTTGCTAATTTTAGTCATAAATTGTAACTCATAACAATACAAAAACAGGTCCGCAATAAGTGGTGCACAGTTAGTCCCCATTGGAATTCCAATAACTTGACGATATACGGAATCTCCAAAGCGAACAAAAATGTTATCAAGTAAAAATTCAAGTGCATAAATAGTATCAAAGCATGTCCAATTGACATAGTTCTTTTGTTTATTGCTACTAAAAAATGATCTAAAAGAGTTTGAACATATGTACTCGCATTCCGACTTTTTAAATGCCCAGTTAATTAGGGATGTGAATTTTTTCTTAATAAGAATATGAGGCAAAGTGGTATATAGGGTAGAAAAATCAAAACTTTGAACAGATTCAAAATCACCAATATATGCATGCAATTTATCAAGTACTTCCAACGAGTTTTTGACACTCCAAAAGTAATTAATTCCACTATTTTCAAAGGCCTTATTTGAACAATTTATTATCAGGTTTTTTATTGTACCAAGTGTACTAGTAAGTAAAACAGACAATTTAGTAGTTGAACAATGGCTGGAAGATGAAATAAATCTATATTTGTAAGGTTTTTTGTGCAGCTTCGGAAGCCAGTACATAGCTGGGACTTTCATTGTGTTTGGTTCTGCTTGTAAAGAAGTAGCTAAAAGTTTATGTTTGTTACAGATGTCGTTTTCTGAAAATGAAGTCAGTTGGAATGTTGGTGAATTCGTGATTTCCTTTTGCAGAACCTCTATATAAAATTTACGTCAAACAATAATGATATTATTAGCAGCTTTATCAGCCGGGACAAAAACAAATTCCTTGGCTAGTTCTGTTAGTTTATTTTTGATACGCGAAATAGGGTTTTTATAGTTTTTGTTGAGGGTAAAATGTTCTTTAAAATGTTGTATTCGAATATCAACTATCTTCATTACTGAATTAAAAAAAGAGTCCAAAGATTTTTTGTCAGCTTTTTCCCGTTTTACCCATTTCAAACAGTAGGCGCGGAGTGAGTCGTTGATGATATTACGACACTCATTCCAGTTAATAGTTGACGGGGGACGATTTTATATACTAATATCTGTTTTAATTAAAATAACTATAATCTGTAGTTATGATATAGCTTTAACCTGTTTAATGACTAAATTAAAGGGATATTTAAACTTTAACCTCGGCTCTAATACCTCAAAATATGAAATTACAATTGTTTTCTAATGATGAATTTGAATACAAAAGCTATAGTATAAGCCCTCTCCCTTCCACACCGGTACAGCTTACCGGTGAAACCAATTTCAAGATTTTTTGGGGGCATTTAGACTTGTTCCATCGCCATTTGCTGACGTACAGATATGGTTAGGGGCTCAAATTAATCCTCAGATAACCAGCAATGCGATTTAATGTGCAGCAAACCTCTATCATCACTAGTTAATGAACAAGTCGCCCCTTACTGATGTGTAATTTTTCTGTAAAAAAACATTTATTTTTCTTCGAAATTTGAGGAATATGCTCAAAAAGAAGTCCAAAGAAAACTGCTCTTTTAAAAGGATTTATGACTTTTTTCAATAACTGTGCAGTAAGTTTTTGAAGAATAGTATCAAAATAGTTCTAACTTGTACAATAGTTGCAAATGTAATTTTTAGTGTAGCAGCGCAATCAAAAACTTGAATTACGCTAAAAATCTGAAGTCATTTCTTAAAGATATTATGAGAAAAGAGACAAAAACCGCTAAAATATTCTGAATGTTTTTTGCAAAGTTGAACTAGATGTTACATAACATAGTTTCGTAAGTGTTACGGTATGACAAAGTTCAAAACACCTTTGTTTGAATAATGGAACATGTATATTTCAATGAAAAAATGACAGTGTAAAGAGTGGATTCCTCCTAGACTTGCGTAAAAATCATGCATTTGGCAACAAAAAAATTATCATTTGAACACATAATTCCAAAAAGAAAACAAACTTGGTTAGAATCTTTATAATATTTTTTTTTTTTAATTTCTTCCGTAGTAGTAGACATAAGTACTTAAATTTCAATAAATTCACTACAATGCCAGTGGCGGAGGGGTACGCTGATCTATCCCAAGGCGCTAAGATTGAGAGTTCGAATCTCACTGCCGGAGTTGGAAAAATAATTTCCTATATTAAATGTAACTTAACTTAACTTTACTTTCAATTTCAAAAAGAAAACCTACAATTTTTTTATAAAAGAATGTGTGTGCAAAATTGCCCCCCCCCCCTTTTTTTACCCCCTTTGCTCCATCGGGCTCGGTCAAGGGTGTCCCAGATCAAGCTAGCATTGGTAATTCAATGAATTTGCCCTTGTAAAAACAAAGTTTAGGTTGCTGATTGATTGAAAACAAATTAGACAAATAACTAGGGTCTAAGTTTAAAATCGGACAAAAAGAGCGTCTAAAATCAGAGTTATTTTGAATGTAACGGACATCGAAATTTCAAGGCCTATAGCACGTTATGCGTCTATTTATACCCCTATGATAACTTATACGGCTTCAACAGACTCGAGGCATTGTGTTTCCACCAAAACCTGACCCTATTACCCTACCAATATGTCTCTGCACGACTTTTTGTCCAAGGATTTCGTATTTTGTCACTTTTTCTCCAACAGTCACGTGACTTTTGGAAATATACCACGTGACCCAAAAATGACGAATTATCTTCAAACTTAATTTCTTGAAATATTTTTCCAATTATCTTTCATTTGAGCCCAACATGGCATGTGTATGACCATTGATGCGAATGCTGTATTCATTTAAACTTTGATAATGTCTTTTCGATAAGTAAAGGTCTAAAATGCATGAAAGGGAAAGGGTTAATAATCCAATTGTTGCTATACAGTAGTTAGATCGATACCAGTTTGGCTCACCTACATTTTGGAGAAATAATATTGGTATAAAATTATTTGCTCTCCTCATTCTAGAGTATCCATCTTCAATTTTTCAAAACTGGTACCGTTTTGAAATATAATTGATTGTTATACTAGTAGATCAATATTGGTTGATACATATATTTTCATGGAATCAAGTTCATAACCAAAAAAAGAACAAAATAGAACAAATTAAAATATTTGGTCCTTATCAAAATTGCAAATTGATAAATCGTAGGTAACGTCTATTTTAGTATAACAAGTCTCAATTTGATAACAATTTGGTCCTCCTTATTCCAGTTGCAATCTTGTCTTAAAAGGTACGGGACAGAATAAATAAAACAATCCAAACCACTTTAATAGGTCCGAGACCACAATTATAGTCCTAAGTGTTGACAGTGGGTTACTTGCCATTAATTTGTATACCCCTTCCAAATTTATTTCTCCAGGTTTAATGCCTCAAATTGCAAGTAGGGGGGTGAAATTACACTGTAAAAAAAATTGGTTCCAGAATTTTAAAGGAAAGTAGTGATTTGGTCCAGCTGAAAAAGGTTTAAAATTAGCAAAAATTTCAAGACGCCCTAAACATAAAATTGTCCATATTTTGAGTTAGAGCCGATGAAGTTTTCTATAATTTTGATATAATTTGTCCCAAAAGTAGTAAAACACACTGTAAAAGTTTCTTTGAGAAAGCGCAGGTGGGATTTTTTTAATTTTAATTTTTGTTCTAAAAGCAATGCACTACGAAATATTTGTGTTCTCGGACCTAAGAGGTGAAATCTGTAAATATAGAATCTGTACTTGGGCAAGTTCCCTAAATGTTTTGATGGTGTCAATTTGTCAAATAGCATGAAACTAAAGGATTTAAACTTTAATTTTATAGAATTTCTGCAAAAATGACCAATTTTGGCATTTTATGGTCAAAATAGGCATTTATAGCTTTTTCAATATTGATGCATAAATGGCATCCTGACTTTTTATCTGACAGGTTTTCATGTGTCAATATTTGTGTTTCTATGTCTTTATCTAGTTCTTTTACTTATTTATGAACTCTGAATCTACAGAAAAGAAGATTATCTCAGACAATATGTGCAAAATGTGTTGTATAAATGACTCTTGTCTAACGCCCTGTTTGGATGAAGTAAAAAGTGTGGAGCTTGGTACATAAAATTTGAAGTCCATAATAAAGACCTCACTTAATTTGTATCAAAAGCACTTTACAATGTCTATTGTACCTGTTCCATTTCACATAATATTTTTCTTTTCTTCTGTAGGAAAGCAAGTGATTTAAATATAAGCCTGTTGAGAATAAATTGCATGCAAGTTTTTCCCTAAAAAGGCAAAAATCTTTGTATCAGACCATACTGTTTGGAAGAAAAGTTAATTGCAAGAATCTTTTTGTGCTCAGATTTGTTGTATCATGTCACATGAGTATAGAAATGATAAAAAAGACACAAATTTTTATTTCTTATAGCCTCAGTATGCATTTTTAATGTAAATATATGGCACCGCCTAAATTGACCCTAAATTTTTTCCAGTCTTACTTGGCCTAAGACCCTTTAAAACTAATATGATATGTTATTTGTAACTTTTCTTTCCATGTAAAGTACTTTCAATACATATGTAAGGATCATTTATAACCAAAAAGCTTCACAAATTTAAAATTGCTGGAAAATATTACATCTTCATGTAAGGCTCCCCTTCATTGAAAAACCTCAATTTTTAGGCGCAGGCTCATATACATTTTACTTTTGAAAAATTATGCCAAGTCTTATAAATCAAATGAGTACTCTATTGCTTTAAGTATAGGATAAGTTATATATTAAGGCATTTAAAAAGTATTTTTTTGCAATATTTTAATTTTTAACGCCCCAAATGTTGATAGTTGACATTTTTCAATTTTAACGTCAAAATTTTACGCGCAAAGATGAGTATAGAACTTAAATTATTGTCTATAATATACATCCTATTGTCATGAAACTTTATAAGCAGTGTTATAATTTATTAAGCTGTGGTCATACTAAGTTTTTTTTAAATTTGTCAACTCTTTCTATCCTATAAAAAAAGAGGGGCAATTTTGCACACACATTCTTTTTAAAAAAATTTGTAGGTTTTCTTTTTGAAATTGAAAGTAAAGTAAAGTTAAGTTACATTTAATATATGAAATTATTTTTCCAACTCCGGCAGTGAGATTCGGACTCTCAATCTTAGCGCCTTGGCATAGATCAGCGTACCCCTCCGCCACTGGCATTATGGTGAATTTATTGAAATTTAAGTACTTATGTCTACTACTACGGTAGAAATTTAAAAAAAAAGAAATAATATAAAGATTCTCACCAAGTTTGTTTTCTTTTTGGAATTATGTGTTCAGATGATAATTTTTTTGTTGCCAAATGCATGATTTTTACGCAAGTCTAGGAGGAATCCACTCTTTAAACTGTCATTTTTTCATTGAAATATACATGTTCCATTATTCAAACAAAAGTGTTTTGAACTTTATCATACCGTAACACTTACGAAACTATGTTTTGTTACATCTAGTTCAACTTTGCAAAAAACATTCAGAATATTTTAGCGGTTTTTGTCTCTTTAGGTAGCGTCTATTTTAGTATAACTAGTCTCAATTTGATAACAATTTGGTCCTCCTTATTCCAGTTGGAATCTTGTCTTAAAAGGTACGGGACAGAATAAATAAAACAATTCAAACCACTTCAATAGGTCCGAGACCACAATTGTCGTCCCTTGATTTTCGTTGTTCACGAATACAGTCCTTAGTGTTGACAGTGGGTTACTTGCCATTAATTTGTATACCCCTTCCAAATTTATTTCTCCATGTTTAATGCCTCAAATTGCAAGTAGGGGGGTGAAATTACACTGTAAAAAATGTTGTTCCAGAATTTTAAAGGAAAGTAGTGATTTGGTCCAGCTGAAAAAGGTTGAAAATTAGCACTTCGGAAGCTGTCAAAAGATTTCAAGACGCCCTAAACAAAAAATGTCCATATTTTGAGTTAGAGCCGATAAAGTTTTCTATAATTTGGATATAATTTGTCCCAAAAGTAGTACAACACACTGTAAAAGTTTCTTTGAGAAAGCGCAGGTGGGATTTTTTTAATTTTCATTTATGTTCTAAAAGAAATGCACTACGAAATAATTGTGTTCTCGGACCAATAGACTATTTTTATATTACCGACGTTTTACTCCAGATTATATAATTTTTTGACAGGTTACCTTTTCTGTTGTAAGACATCCTGGTACCCTGTCAAGTAGGAGTTACCAAAATAAGTAAAATTAAACACATAATCGGTGTAATTTGGGGGGAAATATACAGTTTTCCGATGATTTTGTCGTGTAAAGAAAATATGAAGCAGTTAATTTCAACCAAAAAATTGTTGCAATTGAAAGCTTGATTTTACTGATTACTGTTGCTCTAACTTGACTTGGTACCAGGATGTCCTACCACAGAGTAGGTAACCATCCGAAAATATATGAACTCCTCAATAAGTCGGTAATATGAAAAAAGTGTAGTTACCTGATCAATTCATTTACAAATATCTAAACGTTCTGATATCTTAAAAATGATAAACCATTAAGGAAATACCGAATGTAATGATATTATTGCTGTGAAATGGTTTCAAAAGAAGACAAATGCCGTTACAAATTACAATCATAAAATCTTATTTTACCCGAACAAATGTATAAAAAAATATTTGTGATATACTAAAACAGCAAACCAACAACATATGGCGACAAATCTTTATTTGATATATTTGTTTACTTACAAGTATTGAAGAGCCTTTAATTCCCGAAAAAGATTGCCAGCCAATGTGGAAATTTGATTGTTGTTAAGTCTCCTGAAAAATAACATTTTTTGAAATTTATTTCTCCTATTATTTGCCTTATTCAGAAATACAAACATCTTGAAGTCAAAATATAAGTCAACGGGGCAGATGTAGAGATGCTTGAAAATTGTTAATACATTGCATACATACTCACAGAAGTTTGTGATACAATAAATAGTACTTATGCATATATAAACTTAAATGATTATCTTATTGGCCATATTTCACAACAGCTATCGCGAAACTTGGGTTGGTAGACTTTATGTGGGATCTTCTGATAACAAGGAGGGATACTCATATTTAATCATGTCAAAATAAAATGGCAATATGTTTAGGCTAGTTTGAATGCAAAAAAAAAAAACATGTCAAAAAGGATATTGGCAAAGACAATCGGCCATTTTTTTTCAAGTCCGTTAAGATTTTTTTTCAAATGAACCCAAAAAAATCATTAATGCAGTGATGGTATTTTGCATTTCTGTTTTTTTTACCAACTATAGTACATTTTCATTTCATGGCCTTTTATGACTTGCTACTCGATGTCAGTGTTGGCCATTGTTAAGGGTCATATGCTGACCTAACGATGCTAACTTCTACGTTATAATGTTTCTGGTGGATAGTTATCTCATTGTCAATCATACCAAATCATCTTCTTTGTATATTGATCTCAATTTGAACATAACTTGTCTATCTCTTCTCATGATTACAATCTTGTCATTTTAAGATAAAAGACAACCTCTGTATTGCTCAAAATCAAATCTACAACACCAGGGCACATTTTAAAATAGACCAAAACACAAACAACAACATACAAAATTAAAGACTGAGCAACACGAACACCGCCGCCGACCCCCGATCCCTGATCTCCCTTCTAAAAAAAAGAAGACAAGAAAAAAAAAGGAAAAAACATGTTGACTTCAGATCCTCCTCTTCATAAGGCATCCGTCGTGTTACTCATGTAAGTACACACCCTGCGACGAGTCTAATTCAGAAGGGAACATTTGGTGAAAAGGAGGACGAGTTGGCAAAACTAATTTTACTTGAAATAATAAATAAAAGGAGATAATGATTTAATGGGACAGAAAATCAGCAACACCTGAGGGCATATTTGTTTTTTGAAATCAGGTTTTTAAGAACCGTCAAAAATCATGAAATATGTACATCTGTGTGGATTTTTAATTCTCACTCACAAAAAACATTTTCTAAATTAATATATATATATATATGCAGTACAATTATCTTAATTATTTTAATTTTCATGTTAATCAATTCAAACATATAATCGTTGAGAATAGTAGGCAACTGGAAAAGGGTTGAAATTACGTAAATTTTGACAATAAATACACAAAACAGTTTAACTAATCATGTTTGGTTTACATAATTATAATTTAATGAAAATTACCAATATCAATCTTGATTTTACTATAACTGCAAACTTAATGTTGTGTTTCATACACAATAAAAATTTCGTCGTAACCAATTTTTTAGATTGAACATTTCATCCTCATCACGCAATGTTCATTTTTGGAAATGTTAGGGTTGAAAGGGGGTTGTGTGGAGGTAGTTTTAGGTTTTCTAGTTTTTCAAAGGCGTAAATGTTTACATATCTCGGTTTTTGTCTGTGGATAGTTGTGTTATTGGTGATCATACCACATCTTATTTGGATATTAAACTTCAAGGTGTTATCTCAAACTATTGTAAGCTATTTCTTGGAATGGTAATAAGTTAAGGTAAACTGTCAATATACTATCAACAGCTGATTTAGAAGTCATACACTCCTTTTCAATCGATTGCAACCACCGACATGAGTCTTTATATGCACTTTCCTGATTATATCATATGTTTAAATAAAACAGCTGTTTTTCGGATTTCTTTTCTAATTTTTTATCACACTAATTGCATCCAGATTTATTCTGATTAAGCTTTGAAAGTCAGTAGTATAGAGAACCTGTAAGGCTGTAACCTTAGACGAACCACACATTGTAAATATAAATGTACATCACTTGACTGGAAACATTATGTAAGTAAGATAGATGTTAACACAACAACCGAAACAATAAATTTATTTATTAGATAAAACAAACTGCGAGATATCCAGAAGAACAAATGACAGTATATTTTAATTGTTGATCGTTTTCCAACAAATATGTCCGAGATAGTTAAAAAAAAAGTCGATTTCGTTCTAAAAGGTTTATCACTATTAGAATCTAATCGATCATTTCTTTCTTGTGCCTTTTAGATAACAGGTCTATGGACGGTTGTTTTATTTGTAATTATGCCACATGTCCTATTTCTTATAGTAAACATAACTGTGTTATTTCAGATCACTTGTCAATTTTCAGGTATTGTGAACTTTCCATTTCTAAGTAGCAACACCCCAGCAGCACCTGCATACGGGGTATATATCTCCCAATTGATACGATATTCCCGTGCTTGCATTTCCTATCATGATTTTCTTGATAGAGGGTTGCTGCTCACAAGGAAGCTATTAAACCAAGAGTTCCAAATGGTGAAGTTGAAACCATTCCTTTGTAAATTTTACGGACGCCATCATGATTTGCTTGACCGTTATGGAACAACCGTTTCACAGATGATATCGGATATGTTCCTTACGTCGTAACTACAACCCCCTTCCCTTTCATGAATATGAACTACCGAATTAGACTATTTACCGGATTTCTTATAACATAAGCAACACGACTGGTGCCACATGTGTAGCAGAATCTGCTTACCCTTCCGGAGCACCTGAGATCAACCCTAGTTTTTGGTGGGGTTCGTGTTGCTTATTCTTTAGTTTTTTATGTTGTGTCATGTGTACTATTGTTTGTCTGTTTGCTTCTTTCATGTTAGCCAGTCTTTGTCAGTTTATTTTCGATTTATGAGTTTGACTGTCCCTCTGGGATCTGTCGTTCCTCTTTTAGTGAAGGTAAACTTAAAGTATGATAAGCAGTGGATTTCAAAATTATTCATACAATCCTATTTCATATAACTAAATGTAACTGCTATGTACGTATCTGTTTTCTCTGTATACCATTTAAAACAATAGTTACAAGTGGGTTTATGACAAATACATCACGAAAGTCTGTCGTATTGCCTGCCTGCTGTTAAATAAACCTACAATAAACCTGAAAACACTAATGGCAATCCCATTGTCTGTGAATATCAGTTAAGTTGAGATGAAGGTAAAGATATAACAGATACAATAAATAACGTACAAGAAAAAAAAACCAAGCATGACATATTGTGACAAACAAGTGAGTGGTTTCTGTTTTTTCGAACATTTACCAATAAGTATTTCTCTGATAATTGCGAGAAGGCAAGTTTTCATTCTGAACCTTCTTAACTAATTGAAATCTACTTATTTTCTAATCGAAACCCATATAAAAAGTAATAAACAAATTCTTATTAAAAAGATTAAGGGATGAGGAGGAAAATAGGTAAAGTTAAAATAATGTTGGTGTTTAATATTGGTTAAATCCAACTCATGTCAATTTAATGATTTGGAGTCATTATTACATATTTATACAGATATTTAACCTCATACATCAGAATTTAATTCTTTAAGTTGAATGTCTCTTTATCTTATTTTTTGATGACTGCAATTTCGCTGCTTCTAAAAAGTTTCTGACAAATTGAGGTATTTTGTGTGATGGCGAAAACTTTATCCCGTTTTATTAAAATTTCTGAAAGTCTCGAATTCTTAAAGAAAGTATATAATCGATGATTGGTGACTGAAGATAATATGAAGGTAGAAATACAGAACAATGCATTTATTAATATACAAAAAAATAATGAATTTTTCAATGGTCTCCCTTGTTTGCAAAGACGAAAAGGTGAACTATAGTGTCAATCGGAACATTTAAGATCAATATTTAAAAAGGCATTATTCGCAATAGACGGGCTGGAGCATTACACTTATCACCTTAAACAGACTTTTAATGACAATATAATAATAAATATAGAATTAACAATTATTTGGTATTCTATTAACATTTCTTATTATTCGGAATAATTATTGAAGAATATGGTCGCTTGAACCTATTTTATCAAAAAAAATTAATGATTGAGAAATGGAATGTTATGCGCAGGATAATTAATGACATGAACATCGAACATTTGCCAATCAGCAGCCATAAGGTTGTTATCTTTTACCCATTTCCAATAATATATATAGAACACTTTATTTTTATGTCACTCGAGAAAATTTTGATGCCAGTGATATCTAGTTTTATACAAGTATCTTTATTAACAATACCACCACTAATGGTCACTTATGCAAGGTCCCTCAAAATATTACGTCATAGAAAAAAAATGTTGATTGCACCCTTTCTGTTTGGTCTGTAAGTACAGTAAACTAGGATTATATGGGGACTGTTGTTATCTGTTTGGTCTATACTGTAGGTACAGTAAACTAGGATTATAGGGGGACTGTTGTTATCTGTTTGGTCTGTAGGTACAGTAAACTAGGAACATATGGGGACTTTTATTATCTGTTTGGTCTGTAGGTACATACAAAATAATGTAACGTATTTCTGCACTACATTCTGCATATTTATCAATGCAAACCGATTATGTTGTTAATAATGGGCAAACGGAAGTGTTGCATATCAGTTTGTTTGGGACCTACATACTGACAGATATTTATAATATAACAAAGATATCTTATCCATATATGGCTAACATTATTATCGTGAAACGAAACCATATTTTCAATGTCTAGTCTTAAATCTTTAAATACAAGGTTATTCTCAGACAATTTTAATATGATAAATTTTAATACACATACAATTGTCTTAATGATCAGAGTTTAAGTATGGACTCTGTAAACGTACGAACGTGTAAAATGTATACCCTACTTTAATTAGGGTCGTAGCCATCAGCGATGGCATAACCTAGGTCATAGTTGTAGAACATGCAGACAACAGCCTGTATAGGAACCTGGCACAACATGTAATTAGGGTCTAAACATCAACGATGGCATTACCTAGGTCGTAGTTGTTTACATGTAGACATAACCGCGATAGGATGCCGAAACAACATTTTCAGTTCAGTTTCCTAAATTGTCCTCATCAACCGTTTAAATTCCTTTACGCTTATGATATATTTTGCATATAGGTTTCCTTCAAATTGGTTTTTCAAATGGGATACCGGTTTGGAGGATTGAATGAACAATTTTCATATTAGTTTTATATCAACTTCAGAACTTGATCACAATCAGAACTTTATTGTTTTATATCGATTTGTTCATATATGTTTACATAGAATCTAGTCCATTACACTACGATATGTCATATTACAAGAATGAAGGAATTCAGCTGACCTTAAACTGTCTTATCAATCGAATAAGATAACTATTAACTGTCTTATTGACTCTTTCTTGAAAACAGTAACAAATTAAATCAAAAAAAAATTTACATAATTTTAGAAATAGTGCAAAAAGAAAATTATACATAACTATTGATATTCAATTGCTTCATTGATCTTCATTTTCTATTTTGGGACAACAGATACGAAATTCAATTTGAGTAGTAGTCCAAAGACCAAAGATGTTATTGTCTGAAAATATGTAACACTAATAAAATGCACAAATGAATAGCACCAAACCTATAATGGTATTTTTTATTTGTTAAGAATTCCGCCACCCTTGCCTATGTAAACTAGCTTGTCCTAAAATAATACAGAGCAACCTCTCAACTGTCAAAATTCAAATCCCCTTAAGTTATATCAGCACTCCAATAACAAAGATTTGAATGTCTATATTTTTTTTATAACTGTACACTTTACATGTAATAACAAATTAAATAGAAACAAATTAATAGATCTTTAGAAGAAAATTGCAACTGTTATTAAAAAGATCATTAAGATCATTGCAAAAGCAAACCAGCAACACAGGAAGACTATTATAAATTTGTAGAATCAAGATTTTAACAATGTAGTTAGAGCCGTCAAACCATTATTGTAAAGGAAATATGTAGTAGTAATAGAAAAAAGTGCAAATATGTAGCCTGAGATCCATAATGGTATTCCTCAAGGCAAGGTGTGATCTATATTTCACGAAGATCTGCACTACTTAAATATCTTATCCTTATTAGATAACTGATACGGGATAACCTTATCATTGATAACATTCATATTACCTAAAGTTATTTTAACAAATCAATAAAATAAATCGCAACGTCTTGATTTTTGATTTATTGAAAATGGTACACTTTACATGTAATACCAAATTAAATTCACCCAAATTGATAAATCTTAGTAGAAACTTTTCAAAGAAAAAAAAATCAGTAGAACAGAAACTAAACCATTGCGACAGCAAACAAGCAACACATGAGGCAACATTAGTTTTATAAAATCATGGTACCGTGAAACAACGAAAGATTTTCTTTTGTAATTTGATCGTTGCACAGGTACCTTCAAAATAAATTTCTTGAAATGCAGTTGTGCATCAGATATATAATTTCAATAATCCAAACACATTGAATTAAAAAAGAAATTCAATGGTTTATGTAAAAATTTACATATTCAAGGTCTTCAATGAAATTTTCAAAATTCTGATATTCAAAGAGTTTTACTGCATTGTCAATGATTACATATTATTTGTAAATATGATAATAACAGCTTATTTCGGATCGTCTGAACACGATAAGGAAACACTTATTTCATATCGCGCAATTTTTTTTATTAAACTACTAAAAGTAATAATGGTTTAAAAATAGTTTGTCTTTCTTATTCAGTAATTAACAACTTCTTCAAATGTGGATACCATTTTAGAGCTTGAATGAAAACAATATGATTTTAGTTTTATAATGTCTGTTTAAACTCGATCAGAATCATAATTTTATCGGTATACATACACACGTTTATTTAAAAATTACACATATATGGGTCAAGCAAAAACAATATATAGCACTGATTAACACCACAAAAGTCAATAATTACAATTATAAGCATACAAAAAAAAAACCAAAAACATAGATATGATAGTGTAACGTTCGATTTTTGCAAATATGCTTTACAAAGTCATCAACTGCTGTCAAAGATTCAGACTCAGGATTTGAAATCTAGTTTAGGTTAAAAGGTGGTCGAGAATTCGTTTAAGCAGGGTTTTATATTATCATTTTTAAAACAACAGATTAAGATGTTGACTTAATTTTTCCAGCTAGAAAAAATGGTACTAATGATCAAGGTTAATACAAAATTTACATTACCTTTGGTTTCTAGGTATATGTTTATATCTTTCTGTTTTACTTCTAGGCTAACGTCACTCAACCGAAATTTAGAGATTTATTGTGTGACTCTTTTATAAGTTATCATATAGTTTTATCTCGTATTTTATTGGGCCATTACGAAACAATTTTGAACTGTCTATAATAAAAGAATGTTTACTGAAGACCTGATTTATGTAAACTTCATGTGTTGTCTAGTTAACCTTCGTCTTTATGGAATATTCAATGTTGCTCTATAATTGATCATCAGTTTCAAAATCTGCAGCATCTAATCCTGCTTTTTGTAATATATTTAGAGCAAAACTATACAAACTATGAATTTTGTCTTTATACAATGACTTATTAAATCCATAGACTTCTTGTAATATAGAGTACATATCATTGGTATAAAATCTCCAGAAATATAACTAGCAATACTTGTTGATATGTTTTCTATATTTACTTATATCTTGTCGATGATACCAAAATATGACAAACTAAGAGAATGACAGAACCTAGAAAACATTCAGGTGTCTGTTCACTTCGGTAACATAAATCAAAATTCTTATTTTCTTATTTCTTAGAAATGGTACCGTAGTAAGGGTGTAGACCAAGGGTATGTGAGACAATTATGACAATATATTAGAAGTCCTTTGTGTGTTTTAACCGAGCAGTAATTGCAACAGTGGAACCTTATTTTAAGGTTTTATATGCTCAAATATGTGCAAACTTAGACCTTGAAAGGCTATAACGACGAAAAGAGTTAAAAATCTACAATTTCGTCATGTTTGGAGACGAAATTTTTACATCAGCGCCAACGTAGACCATCCTGAAGTTTACGACCATCAACTGTACTCTTATATATCTTTCATTTAATAAAATATTATGGTGGTCTACCTTGGCGTTCATGTCTAAAATTCAAAAAATAATCCGATTGTTTACAATTTTAACAAGTCATTATAATACGTCAAACGAAACGGCGCTGGTTACTAAATTATTCCGGGGTCCATAATTGATCAGAATATCACTTACGAATAGCTTTTACGTCGTATCCATTCATGGACATGTCATATTTTGTACGTGTTATTTAACCAAAACGGTCTAAAACTGTCCATGCAGACAAATGCAGAGTGGTGTCCCTTGAAACATGGTGAATTTATTTCCATTCATCATAATTTTCAAATATTAAAAAAAAACGTTAAAATGAATTTAATTAAATTTAAATACACTCAAAGTCTTTTTATAATTCTGAAGTAAGATGTTTATTTCCTCAAAATTAACATATTTTGCACTTGAAAACTTTCTATTTCACCGTCTACAGAAAAATATTTTTTTTATATTTATTCAGTCGTTTTACATTATCAATACGCCGACCCTGCACGGGATGTATAACCAGTCAAGGTCGTTAAAAACTGCCATCATGCGTGTCATTGTTGTTACTTTGCGTGGCGTGCAAAGTGGAAAAATTTTAAAGAAAATATTAATAGAAAGACGAAGATATGTTTACAAAACTACACTTATGCGCTATGCATGAAATTTTTTCAAAACAAAAGTATTATATATAACTTAACATTGATAGCAGATACTGAAAGCAAGTTCATAATACTTGAGTATCCATTTATTTAAATGCAGATTTAACAGTTATAAGAATAATCTTGGCTCGACAGGGGAATCCATCTCAGCACGGTTTATAGATTTCATTTATGAAATTTGATCTTTGGTTGTTTCCAAAATTTTACTCATCCCCAAAGAATTTCTGGGGATAAACTGTCAAATTTCATACAAATTTATTCCAACACCAATTCAACATAACCACTTCTAGGCTTCCTCATAGCCTCCTTATAGGCTTCCTAATTGTCTCATTATAGGCTTCCTTACAGCCTCATAAGTATTATAGCCTCTAGGCATGATAGCCTCATAGGCTTCCTGATAGTCTCATGCATTTATTTTGAACCATCGTTCCAATTGGATTGGTGTGATGTCAAGCCAGGGGTCTATACCTTGCTACTTTTCAGTATGCACATAGCTAGGCTCTTGGTTGAGGCATGGAGCAAGAAATTAAAATGTTTAGCTGAGTAGGTTCCCCAAGGGCTAAAAAAGTAGCATTTCATTTACTCAGCTCCATTTTGGATTTATAAATAAAACATACTACAACAAACTTAGTTTCAACATTTTCTACTTGCATACATACATTTTGGGTAAGGCCCATGGGAAACAGACTTATAAAGTATGCGTGAAGAAACAAGTATTTTTTTTTGCCATTTCAAACATTTATAGCTATTTTGTCTAAAGTTCTATCTAAGTGACAATCATTCATGCCAAATCTATACCTCATCCCAGAGTTCACTGGTTCTTCCAACCTGTTCAATGTACATGTTAAGGTACAATGTGCCCTCTGATTTCAATTTCATATAAAAAAGGTGCCTGAGTAAGACTCTGTGAGGTAGCGCTCAAATGCTCAGCTTCGAACGTTTGGTAAGACGTATACAGCACACTTTTTTTTTTTTTCTAGTGCTTATACGGTAGTGGTTCAAACTGTATCCTGCTACTGTGTCCATTCTCACTAATACTAATTAGCCGCAACATTAATGTGTTAATGAAGTATGTGTATGTTTCAAATGAAATTCAAATATTTTGGTGTTTCATGAAATATTTCTTTCTTAGTGCATACTAGTATGTATATGTTTCAATAAACATAAGTATCATATTTAAAATGAAATAAGGAGATGTTGTTGAATTGCAAATGATACTATACACCGACGTTGATGTTTAATTCAGGAAACCTATCGTAGAAATAATGAATTTTCAGAGAAACTTGAAAATGTTCATGAAGGGTGCCTTCTTCGTCTACACATCTTCGTAAGTGTCTTTTTACTTCTAAACCCTGACCTCGACAAGAACTTTGAACTTTGCGTTCAGTATTATTTTCTTAAAAATATTGCTTTAATGAAGTGTTAGAAAAGTCACAGTGTATGATACTTAAACTACTAACAATGTCATTGCACAAGCAACGTGTATTTGCTATAAATACTCAAACCGTATTAATCGGATACTGAATTTGCAATAGCATTATTAACCTACTTGTTTTTTTGTTAATGTAATCATCATGTAAATATAAAATGCTATATTCATAACTTTGACTTTTATCTATAAATTATAATTGTGCCACTTATTATATAAAGCTTTTTTTTATTTTACCTAACTTGTTTACGTAAGACTGTTCTTTCTTAGTCTATTATTATTTGCCCCTTTGAGCAGGATCTGCTTATCCTTCCGGATCACCTGAGATCACCCCAAGTTTTTGGTTGGGTTCGTGTTGCTAAGTCTTTAGTTTTCTATGTTGTGTCTTGTGTACTATTATTTGTCTGTTTGTCTTTTTATTCTTTAGCCCTGACGTTGCCAGTTTATTTTCAATCTATGAGTTTGACTGTCCCTCTGGTATCTTTCGCCCCTCTTTGACAATCTAATTTGCATTCATGCATCTTGTCAAAATACTGACCAATTCCGTGGTAGCTGTCTTTTATCAAATACTTTTTGTTCTGTTTTGAGTAACAGAATACGAGTTAATATGCTCGATATTTACTTCATCGTCTCAAAATAATGATGCCAATATCCCACTTAAGGTAACCAAAATACATTATTAAACCGTTGCTTAGCACTATTGTGATTGCTATTTTTTTTATTAGCATGATATACTGCAGATTGTATCGTTACGTCGAAGATACCAATTTTGGCTTTTAACTTGACGAGAGAAGATTATGTAAAATGGACTTACTTTCATTTCTTACTGCTAGTTAGTTTTGCATGTATAAACCATACTTAGCTGATTTTACTTTAATTTGTACAATAAAAGAACACAGGTATTTTATAGTTAATTTTAATTTAATTTTTTTTTGGCTGTTGCTAAGCAACTTTTGGGTTGCTATGGTCGATATGAACTTCTTAAAAACAATGATGACAAGGACATCATAAAATGCAAAAAAAATCATTTACGGTAGCTACATCGTCAAACATGCTGGCTATATTTATACCTCATATCATGGCAGAAATTACAAATTTTTAAACCCTTGCTAGGGAAAATTTTTGTTGCTTGGTTGTTGCTAAGCATTTATGAAACTGAAATTGAAGTGACTATTTTGAATCATTCTTATTTGTAACGAGAAAGCGATGCATTAGTGATAATTTAGCTATTTAATTAAGCCGTTGCTAGACAACCTTCCTTTCACCGGAACACAAACAAATCTTAGTTTTGAATACTTTCTATACAAAGGCTATCAATGATCTATATATAAACTTATTCGGGAAGGGGGCCAAACACACCCCTTATCACAACTTGTCCCTAAATAATACCTTTATTTTACAAGATTTTAAAGTAAAAATCTAAAAAAGGTAGAACATTTACTGTCGTACATGTTATACTTTTAAAACAAAACTATTTGCTGAGAAGTTTTTTGAATGACTCTTGACATCAGTTAAATAACATCTTGGAAGTTTTGGAAAAGATTAACTTAACAAAATAGATTGCATAATGAATTTATAATTTATAATTGATACGATATTCCCGTGCTTGCATTTCCTACCATGATTTTCTTGATAGAGGGTTGCTGCTCACAAGGAAGCTATTAAACCAAGAGTTCCAAATGGTGAAGTTGAAATCATCCCTTCGTAAATTTTACGGACGCCATCACGAGTTGGTTGACCGTTATGGAATAACCGTTTCACAAATGATATCGGATATGTTCCTTACGTCGTAACTACAATCCCCTTCCCTTTCATGAATGTGACCTACCGAATTAGACTATTTACCGGATTTGTTATCACATAAGCAACACGACGGGTGCCGCATGTGGAGCAGGATCTGCTTACCCTTCCGGAGCACCCGAGATCACCCCTAGTTTTTTGGTGGGATTCGTGTTGTTTATTTTTTAGTTTTCTATGTTGTGTCGTGTGTGCTGTTGTTTGTTTGTCTTTTTTCATTTTTAGCCATTGCGTTGTGAGTTTGTTTTAGATTAATGAGTTTGACTGTCCCTTTGGTATCTTTCGTCCCTCTTTTATAGTGATTACCGATACCTGAGGTTAACATGATGAGCATACTTAACTGTAATTCTCATATCAGCATTGGGAAAGAATACAATAAAGTGCAAAGATTTCATTATTCTTAAATATGTTCTACTATTCAAAATTGTACTAATGTTTAGCACTAAATCGATAATGGTAGTCCACATTAGCAAGGTTTGATTTCAATCATGATAAGAATTATTACATTTTCAGAAAAGTTTCGTGTCTAACACTGATACAGGGTAACATCACTACTGACACAATCATCATAAGATATATGATCAATTGAATAACATAAGTCTTAACGTCCCTATTTTTTATTTCTTTAAAGTGTCACACGTAGGTTACATGTTATACCAAATCAATTGACACAAAATTTAAAACTTTCAAAAATAACTTTTTTGAAATAATGGATCTTAAAATCTTAAAATATAACACATTCAATGTCTGCTGTTCGAACTTTAAAGAAAATGTGGTCTTCAAACAGGCTTACTGCATAAACAAAATTGAATTTAAATACATATGGTCGAATTTACAACAGCTTTATAGAAATCAATATTGGCACATTTTATTTTGGATCGTCTGACCTCATTAGTTTCTCACTGGATAAAATCTGTATTTTATCGTTGTATAAATACACTCGTTTATACTTAATTAAATTAATTTCATTTGTTTAAGTATCCTAAAAAAGTCAAAGTATAATGTTTTTGGTTGTTCTGAAAATATTGATATCAACTGATATTAACTGGTATATAAACCCCCAGAATGAGTAGGGGTAATCCCTTTCAAAATCTTATGTACAGTTTGTGCTAATTGTAGTGTTGTTGCTGGCCAAGGTTAGTAGAAAATTGAATTCTTACAAAATGTTTAATCCCGCCACTATATGCATGTATCATTCAAAGCTATATAATTGTAATCTGGTGGTTTTCGATGGTTGGTTGAAACATATTGGTTTGTATTAAAAATTTGTATTGATCAAAAGAACAAAGAATTAAACACAAGTATTCAACTTAGTCACGTTTCCCAAACGTCTGTCGTTTGTTATTGTCTTTTACATTGGATTGTTTGGTTTAAGTGTGTAATACTGATACGGTAGTTGGTTTTCAATATCGTAATGTTTAACATGTTGTTGTATGGGGATTGTTTAAGCTTACAAATTGTGGAAATAGTACGACAATCTTTCTTTTTATCTTTCGTTTTTGGACTATAGATGGTATGTCATTGGTAATTTTACATGCACCACATCACCCTGTCTTTATTTTGAATTTAACGGAGTTATTTTAGGAAAGTTGACAATTATATGCTATTTCAAAGAATGGTCACAATAGCGGTAACTCAAAGTGTCATTAACGGCCGATTTCAGGAAACCATGGGATACCATTCTATCTAATCGTTCAACAATTACTAACATAAGTATAATGCACACTCAACACTGTTTCATATTGGTAAATATAGCTACTGTTTTTCTTTTTAATTATTCATAAAAAAGCAATTGTTTTTGGTATTACGAACTATAACAGTCAGTTTCAATATTACTAATAGCAGCAATCCAGATCGGAAGCCATATACAAGATAAGATATTTCTTAATGAGCCTTTTTTGTATCTGAACTTCTTATAACCTTTCTAAAACAACAATATCAAACAGATTTCTAATGATATTATGAGGTTTGGAAGTGAATTGGAAGTGAATGGGTAAACATTTAACCCGCATTTGTAAAGTTTCGGTTATTTGTGGTGCACACAATGTTAAAATGGTATTTAAAAACTTTATCCCAATTAATTGAAACATTTCAAAGTCTAAATTCAAAAGAAAGTATATAATTGATGATGGGAGATATTAAATAGAGAGAGGCAAAGAACTATCTATTAAAATAAGTTCTTCTGTTAACAACGACAAAAAATGTAAACCAAGGCACTAATCAGAAAATGTTCTATCAATATTTTGGAGTCATGAATCACAGAACGGTTAAACTAATCAAAGTAAAGAAACAAAAATACCAAACTCCGAGGAAAATTCAAAACGGAAAGTCTTTAATCAAATGGCAAAATCAAAAACTCAAACACATTAAAAGAACTGCCATAGTCCTGACTTGGTACAGGCATTTGCTTACGTAGAAAATAGTGGCCTAAACCAACTATCAGATGCTATTAATTAAAATCTAACAACAAATAAAATGCGATACGTATTTGGTTCTGTGTTAACATGTATTATGTTTTGAAATGCACTCATTGTTAAAGTGCAAAGTCGCTTGAACCTATGTTAATAGCAAATTTAAAATGTTAAACTATAAGATGTATAATGAACAGGGTAATGAATGACGTAATTTCCTCAATCGTTTGCCAAGTAACAACCACAAGGTTATTGCCCTCATCAATTGACCGGATTGAATTGTTTTTTATGCAATAAGTAATCCAGTTAAAACAATTTTTATTTCGAGTACGATTACATTCGGTTAAATAGATTTACGCTTTTAAGTCGAGTTTTTTTCAATTAATTGACGTTATTAACGCAACGACACATTATTTGCGCCTACTTCACTTAAAGCTATATATTACATTGTGAAGGGTAATTTTGTGACTTCATTTAAAATGTCAGGTTTAAAAAGAAAAAGAAATCTGTTTCCGGGTGTTGCATGGAAAAAACAATTGAGTAGGAAGAATATATATGTGTCCTTATGAACTGACTTGATTCATTCTTGTTTGTATCATTAAGTGAAGGACCACACCATGTATTCATTACAACCCTACGTAATATAGGTTCGTTCACCGTCATGTTCTATTTTGGATGTGTTTCTGAGTGCTCCTGATAAGTGGATTATGTCTAATCACCATGTCTTTACTAAACAGTTTTACTGCTGTGAAATCACTGTTTCATTTTTTCAAAGCAACTATACTTTTTAATGGAAATAGTAAGTCAAGTGAACAAAATTCAGAAAATGAAAGTATTTCACTGGATTTACAAGCTGAAAATGTGCCAGACATTTTACAATTATCTCCAAAGAAGCACAGTGTAACATAGCATAGTCGCACAACATATGTTACAAGATGTACAGAGAATTTTCGATAATGATCTTAACTTTATAAAAAGTCATTTTCAGTATGGAAATATACAAAACTGTCAGTAACTCAGTAACAGTGGCATTATATGTAAGTACTGGTTAATTATCCTATTAATATTCAAGGTTGTATTGTTTATACTTGGATTGACACTTTTTTGGCAACCTGTGAATCCCCTGAAAAAGAAATCACTTCATCCCAACCAAGATCATCCACACCGGTTGAATTTATAGAAGAAATGTTACAAAGTTCCATTGAATTTGCCTAAGAGAACTGACAAATGTCCGAAGAGAATTAATGATCAAGCTCAAAACTTTAACCTCTCATTAGACTCAATAACTGAACTTTCCAAATCAAAAACTGATTTCAAATATGATGGGAAAAGTAGGGAGGACATAATTCAGATTAAGATTAATGGTCTTGAATGAAAATTGGTGAAAAAATGCATTGATGTTTCCATACAAACTGAAAGTTTAGCTATATCGATTGATTATCAAACATCAACATTTGCCAACACACGTGATGTGTAAATACAAACAGTGCTAATTCCAGCTCCTAGGCTCTCAAAATTGAAACTTCATAAGGAACCATACCAAACTATCACCAAAAATAAATCCCAGCCTGAAAACCAAATTCAACACCTAAAATCTATCAAAACCCGAACTTTTGAACAATCTAAATCCAGTGATAAAAACATAATTATCGGTTCATTCATTCTAAAAGAAATCTGAACTTCTGGCCTATCTAAGACAGATTTAAGAACATTCAGATGTGCCAACATTTATAAGATCACTAGTGAAATTATGAAAATGAACTTAAGAACATATGAGAATATTATTCTTCAAGTTGGTTGAAATGATGTAAGTGCTGGAAAAAACCCAAAAGATGTAGACGACCATAAAAGTCTGATATGGACACCTCATTCGTGTAGCAATAAAGATTGTAACATCATAGTCTCAGTACTCCCCCCCCCCCAGGAAATGATGTAAATGTGTACAGGGCAAATGTAATCCTACAAAAACTGTGTCAACAGTTTGGATTGGTTTTTATACGACAGTATGAGATGTAATTACTATATGATTGACAGTTTCAGCCAGAATAAAGGTTTCTATATGCATTTCAACTCCAGACTAACATCCAGATACATTAAAACAATAAATAGTATCCCAAGTTAAGGCAATACCTCAGAATCAGTGGGCATGGGAATTACAAGAACACATGGAAGAGGCACATCAGATTGTTCAGAGACATGTCTCTGGTCAAATGTTAAGGCAAAAGAAAAACCATGACATAAATGTCAGTCTGATGTATGTGCTAATTGTGGTGAACTTAACAATAAAACATCCTCGTGTAGATTTGGAAAGAAAATCAAATGTTATAAATGTAATATGTAACATGTATGGCCATAAACTGAAATTTTGTAGAGCATGAAAAAATGGCAAAGAAGAGAATGCCAATGTAACCACTGTTTCAAACAGATTTAACACACTTTCAACATTATGCTCTAAATGCAATTTATTATCTTGAAAATGTAAGTCCACGTTTTCTATTTCACAAGAGTAAGGAATGTCTAACGAAACAAAAAGGGGAGTGTTAATTATGCTATCATTAAAGAAAAGGAGAATGGTAATTAATCATTCGACTCAACTAAGAAAGTGTCTATTGTAAAACTTAATAGTATTAACGACGCATTAATTAATTCAAATAATGTTGACATTTTATCTTAAACATGTGGAAAGGATACATTACTTGATAAACAGCTTGATACAAACTGTGTTATGTTGATAATGATTATAATGTTATTATATCATGTGATTTATTGTATCAACTCCCTGAGGCCAATTTTCTAATTGATGTGAAATTATCTTGTATCTATGTATTTACTTTAGCAATATCTATTTCTATTTATTATCTAATCAATTTAGAAAACCATGCATTGACAAGGAAGCAAATAGATGTTGGTGATAATATTTTGATACATATGGTTTTAGTAAATCTAAAGGTATCAGGATTCGTTCTCATAATGTTAATAGGATTGAAAGTAAATATGATGAAATCAAACACACACTTATGCTGACAAATAACCCACCTGATGTAGTGGGAATGTGTGAAATATTTTTAACTAAAAACACTACAGATAATGAATTACAAATAACTGGTTACTTATCTGACAGGAAGAAAAAAAAATTTCAAGACAAAACAATATTGAAATAGGAGGTATTAAAACAATGAGGTTTGAAGTAAAACCAGATTATGAAAAAATATTTTTTTGCTATGTTTTGTGTACAGACCTCCAAAGTCAACAATAGACTGGATTGGTGATTTTGAAAAAAAAATAGGAATGGCAGTGACCATTAATTTCGATATAATATTATTGGGTGATTTTAATATTATTTTTAAAGCACCAAGCAAACCTCCTAAAAATGGCTGAGTGTTTAAGAATCATTCAATATTCAACAATTGATTGTAGATGCTACAAGGGTCACAAAGGATTCTAGTACATCGATTGATCTAGATAAGGTACATGAATCACATGTCTGTAAATATGCAATTAGTGACTATTTTCCTATTTGTTTGACAAGGGAAGAAGTTAATAAAGACAAAAAGAATATACACAGTACAATCACATAAAGGAGTTTAAAAAAAAATGACCAAAATGAATTTCTATTAGACCTATAAAGTACACATTTTTATAAAATTGAATTTGAAGACAATCCTTCTGTCTGTCTCCTATTATTTTAAAGTTTTAGATAATCATGCTCCTGTTGTTGAAAAGAGAGTTAAAACGGATAGGCAACATGATTGGTATAATAGTGAAATTATGTATGCTAGGAACATGACGGATAAATATAATGCACTTGGATTGTGGAGTGAATATACATTTTTGAGAAATAAAACTAAACAAAGAATAAAGAAATATAAAAAAAATGTTATAAAAACATGGTACAAGACTCTAATGACTCAAAATCTTTATTGAAATGCCTTCATAGTCTGAACCCGAAGGTAAAAAAATCCCCACATGAGTTAGCCACAAATGAAAACAATACAACGAAAAATAATAAAAAAATAAATAGCAGATAATTTTAACAACTTTTTTACTTCTTGTGCCGAAAACATAAGTGAGCAAAGAGACATTACATCTGTTGACAAGGCGGATTTCAATAATCTTAGCACATTCATTGAAAATCAATTAAAACAAGAAAAACATCAGAAATTTACCTTACCACCAATAAAGATAAATGAGCTATTTGATGAGTTAACCAAACTTGATGTAAATAAATCATCGGGAACTGATAACATTGGACCCCAATTCCTTAAAATAAGTGCCCCATATATTGCCTCTCCTCTCACATATATATTCAACAGAATGATAGATATTGGTGTTTATCCTTCACTACTAACAAATGCTAAGGTAACACTTGTTTACAAAGCTGGTGACAAGGTTTTAGCAACAAATTGCAGACCCATATCTGTTCTTCCATCTCCATCAAAAATATTAGAAAGTCATGTGTTCAAATAACATGTACAAGTACTTGTCTAAATTTAAACTTTTACATCCTACACAATCAGGTTTCAGGCAACATCATTCTTGTCAAACTGCACTTATTGATATCATTGACAAATGGCTGCAAGAAATGAATGATTGTAATTTAAACCTAGCAATACTGTTGGACTTCAAAAAAGCATTTGATCTTGTAGATCATGACATTCTTTGCTTAAAGCTTGCTATTTATGGATTCAGTGAGACTGCAGTAGGTTTTGTCAGGTCATACCTAAGTAAAATAACACAGCAAGTAAATATTTGCAATGTTAATTCTGATAAAAAAATATGTGAAATTTGGTGGTTCATAGGATCATGACTATACGATTGTGAACTGAATATGTGTTAATATATTGTATGATTGATTTTTTATCTGATCATTATTTTCTACTTGTATTGTATATTAGGGTCTCAGAGAAGATAATTAATTGTAACTGTGTTAACCCTTTTTAAATAAATAATGTATTATTATTATTATTATTATTATTATTATTATTATTATTATTATTATTATTATTATTATTATTATTATTATTATTATTATTATTATTATTATTATTATTATTATTATTATTATTATTATTATTATTATTATCCTATTTACCTTTAGGGTGTTAACGACTTAGACAGGAATTTAATCCTTCAGTCGAATGTTACCACATTATTCAAAGGTTGTCGTTTGTTGCTTTATACATATTATACTTGTTTTTTGTTTACTGTGGTTTTTTTTTAACTTAATTCAGGCTGTTGTTTCTCATTTCAAATGTTTTACATTCGTCATGTCGGGGTGTTTTATAGCTTATTAGTTTCAACTTTATCAGGATATTCTCGTCATCTTTGCTGCAGTTAACTGTTTTGTCATAAAAAGAAATCAGGAAATCTTTCAATAGACCAAATTCTTCACCTAAGTAATATTATCAAATCAATTGCATACATCTAAATGTTCTTACTATTGACTTCTTACAAATGATACAAACTCAAATTAAAACGAAATTCATACACTTCTCTAAAACGTTTATTTATATCTTGTAAATAACCCTACACAAGGACAAACAAAAAGTACCTTTAGACGTTAAGTAGCTTCATACAATTTCTTTTCTAGTTTTTTGGCAAAATATAAAACAGTCAATTGTAAAACGTAGCAAAGTAAACAATGTTTATGTTGTTCTGAAAAAGAAAAGTACTAATCGTAGACGTTTATCACCGGATTGATAAGGGCACTCCTCTTTAGAAAGGTTTGGTCTGAATTATTAAAAATAGTTTGTCATCCCTGGCCCAGTTAACCATTGTATTATAAAATGATATAGGGCAACCTCTCCATTGACAACATTTAGATGAGTTTTAGTATCTGATCTCTGCATATGCACCAGTTTAAACGACCTCCTTTTTAAAATAATTAACACAAGAAGACGGGGTATGTTTGCCAATGAGTCAACGCCACCAGAAATCGAATGATGTAGAAGTTAATAACTATTGGTCACAATAAAGTCTTCAACTATAAGCAAAAACCATACCGCATAGTAAGTTATAAGAAGCCACAAAATGACGAATGTAAAACAATTCAAACAAGGATACTAGCAACCTGATTTGTGTACAAAAAAATAAAAGAAAAACAGATAGAATCATATTCAAAACAGTGTAGTTGTGGCCATTGATTGACAACCTTAAATTATCCCATTGACTGGGGCAGATTAGGTGAACGTGTGTCTGTAACGACAACTGCTCACTACTTACTTATTATAGAATTTAAACTGTGGGGTCACCAAAGGTTCTTAACGCCTTTAATATTAAAATAGTTCGAAAAATTAATCAGGAATAACTTTATGTTTTGATTTATATTATTGATATAAATCAAAACATCGTGTTATTCCTGATTAGTTTTTCTAATTTCTTTATTTAGGTGTTGAGAACCTTTTGTGACCCCACAGTTTAAGTGCCTTTAACAAGTACATAGTGAGCAGCGGTTGTTACAGCGAACGTTCACATAATCTTTCCCAGTCAATGGGATAGTTTAAGGTTGTCAATCAATGGCCACAGCTACACTGTTTTGAATATGATTCTATGATAAACAGCAACCAAAAAATCCCACTGAATTACATGCTCCTGACTTGAGACAGACACGAACAGAATATGGAGTGTTTAAACATTTTAAAACATGTTTGCTTGTTCCAAATCGGTGTAGCAGAACATTTTAAAAGCACACTATACATTGTAACAACCAGTTTACTCATATGATCAATACAAAGCACACACAAAAATATAACAGTCAGAGAAAAGCAATGGTACACTTAAGAAGTCATGCAAAATAATTTTCAAACGATATTTAATCGTCTATGGAAAAATTTCTCAAATTGAAAGAAAACTGACTTAAAGGTTTTACCAAAAACATTTACTTGAAAAAATAGAAGGAGAGGGTTATATAATGCAATAGCAAAGCAGCAACAATGGAACAATTATAACTGTTGCGATCTGTCAGAATAAGAATTTTATCGTGCTATAGCGATATATCCTTTTACTTATTCTATCTTAAATTGTATCTTGTTAATCACCCTAAACATGACATATTAGAAGAAAGTCAGATGGCTTTAGCAAATGATAAAGTCATATAATGTTATAAACATTAGAAGATATGGTAGGATTGCCAATGAGACAACTATTCGTAAAAGTTCATATGAAATGGATATAATCAATTATAGGCAACCGTACGGCCTTCAACAATGAGTTAGTTTTGGGACAAAAGCAAGAAAGTTAAATTGAAGTAGTCCAAAGTGCAAAGATTTTATTGTTCCAGTAATGTAAACTTCTAATCAAAGATGTTCCAATTTATAGCATCAAATTGATAATGCTTTCACTTTTGTCCAAGGTTTGCTCTCAATATCAATACAAATTCTGGTATCTCTTTTCGATTATTTGTTTTTTGTTCCAAAAAGATACAGGGCAAGATCACTATATTATATATCATCTTAAACTGTCTTGCAATTTCAATATCATCAATCTCAACGTCCTTATCTTTTATTTCTTAAAATTTGTACACTTCAGATGCTATACAAAAATTATCCTCACCAATTTGTAAACCTTTGAAGGAAATTCAAAAACATGTTTTCAAGTTTTAAAAGATGATTTAGATCATTCCGAAGGCAAACCAGCAACACACAATGCAAATTATGTTTTGCGGAATAAGGGTACTAACAATGTTATGAAAGCAAAAAGTAAACACAAAAATACTGAACTCCGAGGAAAATTCAAAAAGGAAAATCAAAAATCAAAAGGCAAAATCAAAAGTCCAAGCACATCAAACGAATGGATAACAACTGTCATATTCCTGACTTGGTACAGGCATTTTCTAATGTAGAAAATGGTGGATTGAACCTGGTTTTATAGCTAGCTAAACCTCTCACTTGTATGACAGTCGCATCAAATTCTGCTGTAGTTCGATTGTTTTGCAGGGACATGCAAAATAATATTATTGAAAAGGATTTCTGCATGAATTCTGTCATATTCATCAATGGAAACATATTTTTCTTGGAAAAAGAAGACCAATTGAAGTGTAATACGTCTGTTTAAAAACTGGGTAATTATTGCATACATACTGATAAATGTTTTAATACTATGAATAGCATGATTCACTTAAATGATTGATGTTAAAGCAGCATGTTCTTTAAAGAGATTGATGTCCAGAATTCGATTGATGTGCAGGTCCCATCAGCAGAATTGTTCGTAATATATGAATATTAGTTAATATATGTTTTATAATATGAAATCCAGTTGAGCACCATAAGATTGGACAACATACAAGAAGTCCGAATTAAGATGACATTAAGCAGCCTTATCAATTCATAAGCAGACACATAATAAAATAACAAACATACCGCATTCCCAGGACAATTAAAAACGGAAAGTCCCTTATCAAACGGAAAAATCAAAAGCTCAAACATACCTCGGAGTTCAGTATTTTTGCGATTTTACTTTTATCAAACGTCGATCTATAAACGTTTTATTTTCAATTTTAAACCATTGCAAAAGGAAACCAGCAACACACGAAGGAAACTTATTTTGGCAGAATGATGTAACCGTCAAATCTCGATTTGGATGTTTTCATATCTTCTTCAGTAAAATATTTTGTCCCAAACAGATAACATCACCACTGAGAACATTTCATATAATGTTTAGGTATTTTATGAATTCAAAATCCTTATCATTGATTTCTTGAAAATATTGATATTAATTATACAAAATTCAATTGACAGACATTTATAAATCTTGATAGGACAATTGGAAAATCGATATATGACTTTATTTAAAAAAAGACATATTTAATCAATGCAAGAGCAAACTAGCAACACAGGAAAGGCAACAATTGTTTTCAGATTAATGTTTTTGTTATATTGACAGAGCTGTCAAATTATGGAAGAATTTTACTTTTAGTGAAATTAGAGTTAGGGTTAGGGTTAGGGTCCAGGTGCCGGCAAAATAACATTTTTGAAACGAATTTCTAAATAAAAGCTGTCATATTCATCAGTACAGATATATTCACATTGAAAACAGAAGATCAATGGAAGTGTAATAAATCTGATAACTGTTTGTAATAATGCACATTATTGATTCATTTTTGACTTAAGAGAGGCAAAAGATACCGAAAAGACATCCAAACACATAGGTCTTAAAAAAACCGACAACGCCATAGCAAAAAAAGGAAAAAACCAACAGACAAACAACAGTATTTAAAATTCAACATAAAAACGAAAGACTGAACAACACGAACCCATAAAGACTTGGGTGGTCGTAGCTGCTATGAAAGTGGACGCAGATCTTGCTCCATATGTGGCACGTACGTCTAGTTGCTCATTTTAGTACAAACCCGGTTACAAGTCTTATTCGGTAGGTCACATTCATTCTAATTTCATATCGCGAGGACATTTTATTAAACTACATGAAGTAATTATGGTTTAAAAATAGTTTATATCTCTCATTCAGTAATTAACGACAACGATTTGAAATCTATTTTAGCTTGACAAGTGGTTGAGAATTTGTATGAGCAGGTTTTATATTATCATTTTTTTAAACAACAGATCTCTCAAAGTTGAGTAAAGTTTGCTATTTAGAAAAAATGGTACTCATGATCAAGATTATTATAAAATTTACATAACTTTTAGTTTCTAGGTATATTTCTATATCTTTCTGTTTTACTTCTAGGCTATGTTCACTCAACCGAAATTTAGATTAACTGTCTGGTTTTAAAGCGGGGCTCTTTGATAAGTAATCCTTTAGTTTAATCTCATATTTTATTGGGATATTACGAAACAATTTTGAACTGACAGTAATAAAAGAAAGTTTATTGAAGACCTGATTTGTGTAAACTACATGTATTATCTGTTTAAACTTCATTTTTATGGAATATTCAGCTTTGCTATATGGTTGATCATAAGTTTCAAAATCTGCAGCATCTTATCCTGATTTTTGTTATATATTTAGAGCAAAACTAAACCAACTATGAACTTTGGCATTTTTCAAATTCATAGACTTCTTGTACCATTGGGTTAATATCATAGGTATGAAATTTCCAGAAATATAAAAAGCAATAATTGTTGATATGTTTTCTATATTAACTTATATCTTGTCGATAATACTAAAATCTGACAAATGAAAGAAAAACATAATTCAGAAGGTTTTCTATTGTCTGATCACTTCAATAACATAAATCTAAATCCTTATTTTCTTATTTCTTAGAAATGAAGTCAGTGGAGACCATGGGTATGGGGGACAATTCTGAAAAATGTATTGGAAGGCATTAGTTTGTTCTTACCTAGCAGTAATTGAAACAGTGATGAAACTTTTATGTTGTATAGAATTTGTTATGAGAATGATGCAGGACGATCTAAGAAAATCGGACAAACTAAAAAGGTAGAACATTAACTTTCATACATGAAATACTATTAAATCAAAACTATTTGAGGAGTTTTAAATTTAAATAATATCTTGGAATTTTTCAGGAAAAATTGAATTGGAAAAAAAAAGGATTGCATAATGAAGTTATAATTTTTAGTGATTAACTATAGGTTGATAGACTGATAATACTTAAATGTGATTGTCATATTAGTTCGAACAGAATACAATAAATGCGAATTGAAGTAGTCCAAAGTGCAAAGATGTTGTTTTTCTGAAAATATGTCCTACTAATCAAAATTGTGCAAATGTAAACCATCAAATCGAAAATGGTATTCCGCATTAGTAAGGTTTGATTTCAATGTTGATACGAAATATTTCATTTCTGCTAAAGTAATGTATCGTTTCTTAAACGGATTCATGGTAACATCACCACTGACACAGTCATTCTAAGATATATGATCAATTGAATAGCACAAATCTGAACGTCTGTATTTTTTATTTCTTAAAAGTGTTACATGTTACATGTACACGAAATACCAAATTAATTGATACAAATTGAAAAATATTTGTTGGACATTTTAAAATTATCAAAAAAAAAGATAGACTAAATAAATGCGAGAGCAAACAAGCAACAGACGAAGGCAAATTAGTTTTAGTAAAATCAAATTACTTACAAGTGTTTTAGAGCCGTTAAACCCCGAAAGAGATTTACCTCTACTGTTGAAATTTGGTTATTGTTCAGCCACCTGCAAAATAATATTTTTGAAAAGTATGTATCTTAAAATCCAAAAATATAACATGTTCAATGTCTGCTATAAAAACTTTATCTTCAAACAATTTTACTACATTATCAAAATAAAATTTGAATACCTATATATATTTATATTAGTGACCAAATTTAAAACAGCTATGTTGAAACCAATGTTCACGTATCTTAATTCAGATTGTCTGACCTCGAGAATTTCGCACTGGATGAAAAATCAGAATTTAATCGTTATAAAGCTACATTCGTTTATACATATTTATATTAAATATCTTTTTTTTTAATTGCCTTAAAAGACAAAATAGAAGAACGTTTTGTGGAAAAAGTCCAAAGTATAATGTTTTTGGTTGTTCTGAAAATATTAACATCAACTGAAGGTAGATAACCCCCAGAATGAGTATGGGTAATCCCTTTCAAAAACATATGTACAGTTTGTGTTCATTAGAATGTTGGGATTCAAACATGACTGGCCAAGGTAAGTACACAATTAAACTCTTACAAATGATAAATCTCGCCCCTATATCATGTATATGCATGCATCGTTTAAAGCTATATTATTGTAATTTGGTGGTTGTCGTTAGTTAGTTGAAAAATATTTTAATATTAAAAAAACAAATGAACCAAAAACAAGTGTTCAACTAAGTCATGTTTCCCTAAAGTATGTCGTTTGTTCCTGTCTGTCATGTTAGATTTTTTTGTTAATGTTAGTAATACTGATCCGGTAGTTTGTTTTCAGTCTTTTAATGTGGAACATGCTGCTGCATAGGGCTTTTTAAAGCTTACCATAAGTTTTGAAAATTGAGAAAAAATAGTACGGTAGTCTTTCTTCTTATCTTTCGTTTTTTTCTATAGCTGATGTGTCATCATGCAGCACATCGCTGAATTTAACGGAGTTATTTCAGGCAACTTGACAATTCTAAGCTATTTCAAAGAATGTTCAAAATAGCGGTAAGCACACTCAAAGTATAAAAAGCAGCTGATTTTCGGAAATCATGGGGCGCCATCCTATCTAATAGATGTTGCCTTGTATTTCCAGTAAAACATATATAATAGTTCATCAATTGACCGGATTGAATTGGTTTTTTTTTGTTTTTTTTGCATAAATTAATCCAGTTTACGAGGTGAGACAATGTTTATTTCGAGTACTTTACTTTTACATTCAGTTAAAATAGTTTACGCTTTCAATTCGAGTTTTTTTTAAGTAACTCACGTTATTAGCACAAACGACATAATATTTGCTCCTACTTCACTTAACACTATATATTACATTGTCAAGGGTAATTTCATGACTTCAGTTCAAATGCCTGGTGTAAAAAAGAGAAAGTACTTGTATTGAACAAAATGGAGAAGGAAGAATGTATCTGTGTCCTAATGAACCGACTTAATTTATTCTATTTTGTATCATTAAGTGAAGGACCACAACATGTTTTCATTTAAGACCTGCATAGTATAGGTTTGTTTACCGTCATGTTCTATCATATCGACCGTGTCTACCATAAGGATGTTAACCACTTAGACAAGAATTTAATCCTTTAAGTCCAATGTTAGCACATTATTCAAAGGTTGTCATGTTTTGCTATATACATATATCATAATTGTTTTTCGTTTTCTGCTTACATACTTCAGGCCTTAGTTCTCTCGTTTAATTTGTTTTACGTTCGTCATGTCGGGGCCTTTCATAGTTTGTTATGTGATATGGATTTTGCTCATTTTTCAAGGCCGTATGGTGATCTTAAAGTTCCAATTTTTCAATAGGTCTCAATTTTATCAGGACATTTATGTCATCTTTGCTCCAGTTAACTATCTTGTCTTTATAAAAAATGAAAGAATCTCTAGATCGATCAAATTCATATCACCTAAGTTATATTATCAAATCAATTAACTACATCTAATTGTTTTTACTATGTACTTCCTACAAATGGTACCAACTCAAATTAAAACGAAATTATTCACTCCTGTAAAACTAGTGCATATATATTGTTTATAACCATACACAAGGACAAACTAGAAATAATTTTAGACATTAAGTTTCTTCATACAATGTCTATTCTAGTGTTTGGGCAAAATATAAAACAGTCAATTGAAAACAAAGTACAGCGTTTATGCTAGTCTGAAAAACTGAATTACTAATAGTAGACGTTGATAACCGAATTTATATGTGCACTCCTTTTTAGAAAGAGTTGGTCTTAATCATAATGAAAAATTGTCATTTCTGGTCCAGTTAACTACTGTTTCATAAAAAAATGATACAGATACAGGGCAGCTACCCCATTGACAATATTTAGATGAGCTACAGTTGTCTGAAATATGCAATTGCATTAATTTAAACGACCCTTTTTTTAAGATAAACAAAAGAAAGAAGACATGGTATGCTTGCCAATGATACAACTCTCCTTCTTATATCAAATGATGTAGAAGTTGATAACTATGCTCACAATACAGCCTTCTACAATGAGCAAAAACCATACCGCATAGTAAGTTATAAAAGGCCCAAAAATAACGAATGAAAAACAATTCAAAAGAGAAAACTAACGGACTGGTTTGTGTACAAAACAATAAATGAAAACAAATATGATAAACAGCAACAACCACTGAATTACAGGCTCCTGACTTGGAACATACACAAACATAAAATGGAGTTGTTAAACATGTTAAAACATGTTTACTTGCACCAAAGCTGGTGTAGCAGGACACTATAACAGTAAACTATAACACTCAATTTGTAAGGGCTTAAATCATATGATCGATACAAAGCACACACAAAAATATTACAAATAAACACAAAAGACACACAGTACAGATATGAAAGTACCTCGCAGTTACGGAATGCTAGTACAAAGCCAATAGCTACTAATAAAAATCATGAATCGAATACTAAAAATCAAGTAGTACACATCTACCACCCGTAAAGACGTCATTAACAGTAAGAGAAAACCATGCAATGATACACGTTAGAAGTTATGCCAAATAATTTAAAATAATATTTATTCATCTTGGGAAAATTTCGTCAAACCTAGAAAGAGATTTACTTCTAGTGTTGTGATTCGATTGTTTTCATATCTTCTTCGGTGCAATATCTTGTTTATAGCAGATACATGGTAACATCATCACCGAGAACATTTCATGTCAAGTTTAGCCATCTTATCTATCCAATATCATATACTTAATTTCCTTATCATTGAATTCTTGAAAATAGTACATATTAATGTAATACAAATTCAGTTACAATTACAGACATTTATAAGAAGGGGGAATGTGTCAAAGCGACAACAACTTGACCAGCAGTAAACAGCCGAAGGCCACCAATGAGTCTTTAATGTAGCGAGAAACTCCCGCACCCTGAGGCGTCCTTTAGCTGGCCCCTAAACAAATATGTATACTAGTTCAGTGATAATGAACGTCATACTAAACTCCAAATTATACACAAGAAACTAAAATTAAAAATCATACAAGACTAACAAAGGCCAGAGGCTCCTAAATTGAGACAGGCGCAAAATTGCAGCGGGTTTAAACATTCTTTTGAGATATCAACCCTCCCCCTATACCACTAACCAATGTCGAAAAAACAAATGCACTAATAAGCACAGTAAAACTCAGTTTAAGAGAAGTCAGAGTCCGATGTCAGAATATGAAACAAAAGAAAATAAACAAAATGACAATAATACATAAATAACAACAGACTCCTAGCAGTTACTGACATGCCAGCCTCAGACCTAAACTGATTGAAAGATTATGACTTCATAATATGAATATCAGGCACAATCCCTCCTGTTAGGGGTTTATTATTATAGTATCATGAAATATATGAGAAGAACATAACCCGTGTCATGCCAACAACTGGTTTCAGAATAAATGTGGTTAATTCCGATGTAAAGACCCTATAAGGGAATTAATATTATAGCCCAAAAATGAAATCGTTAATGACCTGACAACAGTATCGTAACTATATCCCTTGTTAATAAGTCTGTTTAAAGGTTTAGTTAGCTTTTGAGGTGAATACTGACATTTTTGTGCGGTGTAAATAATATTATCATAAAATATTGGATGTGAAATACCTGAACCTATAAGATGTCTGCATGTTGATTAATATTTACGAATTGTTTCCTTATACCGATGATAAAATTTAGTAAATGTTTGACTAGTTTGTGATATCGAAAACCCTGGTGTAATAATTTTTCAGTAATAAATAAATGCTCTCGCTAAAATCAAATACGTTGTTACATACACGAGCGAATCAATCGTACAAGTTGAGATATGTAAACACCATAAGATGGTGGCAAGGGAACGTCGCCATCTAAAAATGGATAATTAACGATAGGAAATGAAAAATCATCTCTGTTATCATAATTTTGTTTGTATTAAGCTACCCGTTAATGATATAAATATCGAGAAAAGGTCAGTGGTCATTGTTAGTATTAGCTTTATTTAAAGTAATTTCAACAGGATAAATTTCTTAATATACATACTGAAGTCGTCATTATTGGGAGCCAATATATCATCCAAATATCTAAAAGTATAGTTAATTTTTTTGTATCAAATGTTGTTTCGATGGGTCTTTGCTGATTTTAGTCATCAATTGTAACTCATAACAATACAAAGACAGGTCCGCAATAAATAGTGCACAGTTAGTCCCCTTTGGAATTCAAATTGGTCTATTTTAAACGTTATAGCACATCAATTTAGTTATTGCAAACAATGATAAAACACTAACTATAAATATTGTTTTCACAAACACCTATTTTTTCTTAGAAAACAAATGAAATGTATTATTGCAGAGAGGAATATTATGCAACAGGAAACCGGAAATATATTGGGACTGTTGTAATTTATAATCATATATGTATACGTATGTATGCATATTACATTGGCATATTCATCAATGCAAACAGGTTACTGTTTTCAATAATGGGCGAACGGAAATGTTTCATATCTGTTTGAAAACCGGTTGATTAGTATATACTTACTGACAGGTTTTTATGATATAATGAAGAGATATTATTCATCTATGGCTAACATTATTATCATAAGACATAGACATTTTCAATCTCTAGACTAAAATCTATAAAAAGCAAGGTTGTTCTCAGACAATTTCAATAATAATTAATTTGAATACAAAAAAAATAATATCTTTATGACCATATTTTGCAACAGATTTAACAGGTTTTATATACAAAATATACTAATGTTCAAGGAATCTTTAAGGTCTGTTCTTACACCTATTCAAATCTATTTCGTTCTCATACAACTGTATCACTTTATCAATGTCCAATATGAATACAAAAAATTATTTTTCTTAGTGACAATATGTTTGCTACAGCTCAGTCAACACCTTGATTAGGGAACTTCTATCGGTAAAGATTTATATTCTCATTTCATCATGTCTATGTGATGCCGTTAAAATAGATAGAGATACATATAAGCATACCACAAGTTTGCAAATGATGCTGGTTAAAAATGACATTCACATTTTTTTAATTTAGTTAACTAATTTTGCCGTTGTAACTTCATCAAATCCATAAAGCATATATTATATTTTGCACAATGGCTTTTTTAAATGTTTTTTTTTTTTAAAGAATATCGGTCTAAAAAAGTTTGTTTCTTTTTCATTCATGATTATCTAAGGACACCTATCCCTAAATGGGTACCGTTAAAGAGCAATATTTGAACAATTCAATTTCCGTTTTACAATTATTTGCCAACTTGATCACTATCAGTAATGGTATCGCAATATATCGATATGTGCTGATACATGTTGTATATTAACACGATATCCAGTTAATTACAAAATGATAGCACAAAATACAAAAAAGTCAGAATAGAAGAACAGAAAGTGTCCTAATCAATTCGATAACCTAAATGTAAACGTTATTGTCTTTTATTTCTGAAACATTGCACAAAATGAAATTATAACGAAATGGGTATATTTCTAGGAATATTGCAAGGTGTTTTCAAAAAAAAAAAAGAAACAAAAAATGACTTTGGATATTTAATAGCTTCATATAAGTTTTATTTTAGTTGTAGGTCAAATCAGGAGAAGTCAAATTCCAATAGTCCAGAGCTGAAATATTTAATTGTTTTGAAAAGGTATTATTTTAACCAATGATAAGAAAATGAATATTACCAGAATGATAATATTATTCCTCTTCAGAAATGTATTTTCTCAAATTGATACACTTTACTTATAATATCAAATTAGATTGATACCATATATACTTCTTTGTAACAAACATTTCAAAAAGATGTTAACTCCAAAAACAAATAATTGTGTAAGACAAAAACAATAAAGAGAGATGTGTGGTATAATTGGACAGAAGCAAGGGGGATCAAAGTTATTACAACTATTAGTAAGCCGTTAAACCTCGTTATAAATTTACATATAGAGTGGTACATTTATTAGAAGACAAATTCCTGTAAATTACATTTTGAGACGTATTCATGCATTACATTCTTCATGTACTAAAAAAAAGAAGACAACTGGAAGTGAACATGGTGAAGGAGTGCTGCTTGTAAACTAGTTAAAATATTGCATAACTTTTATATACTAATATCTGTTTTAATTAAAATAACTATGATCTGTAGTGATGACATAGCTTTTACCTGTTTAATGACGAAATTAAAGGGATATTTAAACTTTAACCTGTGCTCTAATACCTCAAAATATGAAATTACAATTTTTTTCTAATGATGAATTTGAATACAAAAGCTATAGTATTAGCCCTCTCCCTTCCACACCGGTACAGCTTACCGGTGAAACCAATTTCAAGACTTTTTGGGGGCATTTAGACTTGTTCCATCGCCATTTGCTGACGTACAGATGTGGTTAGGGGCTCAAATTAATCCTCAGATAACCAGCAATGCGATTTAATGTGCAGCAAACCTCTATCATCATTAGTTAATGAACAAGTCGCCCCTTACTGATGTATAATTTTTCTGTAAAAAACATTTATTTTTCTTCGAAATTGGAGGAATATGCTCAAAAAGAAGTGCAAAGAAAACTGCTCTTTTAAAAGGATTTATGACTTTTTTCAATAACTGTGCAGTAAGTTTTTGAAGAATAGTATCAAACTGATAGTTCTAACTTGTACAATAGTTGCAAATGTAATTTTTAGTGTAGCAGCGCAATCACAAACTTGAAATGCACTAAATATCCGAAGTCATTTCTTAAAGATATTATGAGAAAAGAGACAAAAACCGCTCAAATATTCTGAATGTTTTGTGCAAAGTTGAACTAGATGTAACAAAACATAGTTTCGTAAGTGTTACGGTATGATAAAGTTCAAAACACTTTTGTTTGAATAATGGAACATGTATATTTCAATGAAAAAATGAGTTTAAAGAGTGGAGTCCTCCTAGACTTGCGTAAAAATCATGCATTTGGCAACAACAAAAAATATCATCTGAACACATACTTCCAAAAAGAAAACAAACTTGGTGAGAATCTTTATATTATTTCTTTTTTTTTAAATTTCTACCGTAGTAGTAGACATAAGTACTTAAATTTCAATAAATTCACTACAATGCCAGTGGCGGAGGGGTACGCTGATCTATCCCAAGGCGCTCAGATTGAGAGTTCGAATCTCACTGCCGGAGTTGGAAAAATAATTTCCTATATTAAATGTAACTTAACTTAACTTTACGTTCAATTTCAAAAAGAAAACCTACAAAAATTGTTTAAAAGAATGTGTGTGCAAAATTGCCCCCCTTTTTTTACCCCCTTTGCTCCATCGGTCTCGGTCAAGGGTGTCCCAGATGAAGCTAGTATTGGTAATTCAATGAATTTGCCTTTGTAAAAACAAAGTTTAGGTTGCTGATTGACTGAAAACAAATTAGACAAATAACTAGGGTCTAAGTTTGAAATCGGACAAAAAGAGCGTCTAAAATCAGTTATTTTGAATGTAACGGACATCGATATTTCAAGGCCTATAGCACGTTATGCGTCTATTTATACCCCTATGATAACTTATACGGCTTCAACAGACTCGAGGCATTGTGTTTCCACCAAAACCTGACCCTATTACCCCACCAATATGTCTCTGCACGACTTTTTGTCCAAGGATTTCGTATTTTTTCACTTTTTCTCCAACAGTCACGTGACTTTTGGAAATATACCACGTGACCCAAAAATGACGAGTTATCTTCAAACTTAATTTTGTGAAATATTTTTCCAATTATCTTTCATTTGAGTCCAACATGGCATGTGTATGACCATTGATGCTAATGCTGTATTCATTTAAACTTTGATAATGTCTTTTCGATAAGTAAAGGTCTAAAATGCATGAAAGGGAAAGGGTTAATAATCCAATTGTTGCTATACAGTAGTTAGATCGATACCAGTTTGGCTCACTTACATTTTGGGGAAATAATATTGGTATACCATTATTTGCTCTCCTCATTCTAGAGTATCCATCTTCAATTTTTCAAAATTGGTACCGTTTTGAAATATAATTGATTGTTATACTAGTAGATCAATATTGGTTGATACATATATTATCATGGAATCAAGTTCATAACCCCAAAAAAAGAACAAAATAGAAGAAAGTCCAAAGTAAAATATGTGGTCCTTATCAAAATTGCAAATTGATAAATCGTAGGTAGCGTCTATTTCAGTATAACTAGTCTCAATTTG